>NW_024377074.1:0-63759 GCF_016835505.1 Polypterus senegalus | reverse complement strand
CTCTACAATTTCCAAACCCCTCAGAAATTTTAGTAGTTGTGTTTCCCTGGCAGGTTATCCACTTGCTCACTTGTAAACACCTCAAAAAAATGTAAGTATGGGGCACCCGATTTAAATTGTCTGTATTTTTTTAATTTCCCCTTTTACAAATTTGGGATGAATTTTAATTCCCTCCTTAACTGCCCCTTTTTATTTTACTAAAATACGGGAAAGAATCTTTTTGGGGGTTTTTCCCTTTTATCTGCTATATTCCTCCCAACTGTTTTTTAGCCCTCTGGTACCCTTTTCCCCCAATGGTTCCCCTCTTTTTCCTTAAGCCAACGGATCTTTTTTTTACAGTCATTAGTCTTATATGCCTTATACAGCATTTTTTTCCTTTGCAACTTCTTTTTAAATTTTTATTAATCCATCGTGGAGTTTTGTTTTATTTTCCCTATTATTTCCAAATTTGGGTTTATGTTTGCCTGCATTACATGAAAAAATATTTTTAAACCTGTTCCACGCCCCCTCACTGTCTCCACATTTAAAAGCTTATCCCAGTCTATCCTATTTAGACTTTGTCGATCTGCTAAAAAATTACCGTACCAAAGTTCATCTTAATAATTTTAGTCTTTTGCATTTATTTTTTAAAAAATACTGAGAATTGTATTCTTTTATGGTCACTTGCCCCCAGTGGGTTCAACCCACCTCTACCCCCCTAAATTCCTATCCTGTTTTAACAGAATACTAAATCCAGACAGGCTTCCCCCCTTTGTTGGTGCTTTAACATGCTGTTTTAAAAAAACAGCCCTGATTATTTCAAAAAACCCCCTGCCTTGTGCCCCCTCCATCTGTAAGGTTACCCCTATTTAAATATTTGATAATTAAAGCCCCCCATGACTATAATATCCCCCTGTAAACTTGCCTTTTGATTTTAAAACTAAAAGATGTGTGTTGAAATTATTGTCTGAATTGGGGGGTTTCTAAAACCACACTCCAAAAAATAAGCCCTTTTTTCCTAATATTTTCCAGGCGAAGCCACATGTCCTCACTAAGATGGGGCCCATCATCCAACTGAAGATGACTTACATTTAACCCGGGTTTGGGCATAAACAGAAACCCCCACCCCCCCTTTCTGTTCTTTTACCCTTTCCCCAAAAATGTTTTATCCCTCTATGTTACACCCATCCCCATTTTTTGTTATTTTTAGCCGGGTTTTCCCGGGGTTTATTGTTATAATATCAAAAATTATGCCGCTATATACAACTCCAACTCATTTTCCCTTATTTTTTGAAAATTTCTGATTAAGGTAAGCTTTTTTTAAATTTGTGTTAATCCCCACCTTTACGGGTTTGCTTAAAATTTACATTACTATGCATTTTTTTTTTACACCATTGTTTGATCTTCCATGTATGGGATCAAAATTTCCGGCCCCGTCCTAAACTCCCCCCCCCCCCCCATTTTAAAGGTTTTACAGCAGTTTAATCCAAAACCAAAACTTGTCCAATGTGGTGAAAAAGTTGTTCCATTAAACCATAAAAAAAGCTTTTTTCTGCATCCAACAATAATAAATTCCAGGGGTGTTAGACTTTGTGGATGAATATATTACATTAAACAGGTGACAAAGACTGGGAAACTAAGTGTCGGCCTTTTAAAAAATCCAAATTTGGGATTGTATATTATTGAAGGAAAAAACTTTCTCAATCCTTTCTGGTAAGGACTTTGGGAGAGATCTTAACATCGCTATTCAGAAGTGAGATTGGCCTTTTATGATGCACTTTGTAATAAGTCCTTATTTTTTTCTTAGGGAAACATGAATTATACCAAAAAAAGGCAAAGCCCCTAAACCGACTGAATGACTGGGCTCCCCTGGGCTCATCACCAACCCCCCAACTTCCCCCCGGGTAGAAGGCTGGAAATTTTGCAGGCTCACCTTCAGCTTACCCACAAAAAATTGGGGGGTTTATTTTAAATTTACACCTAACGGGTCATAACGGGGCGAAAAGGTCGGGTAAATGTCCCCTATATTGAACTTTTTTTTTTAGGGGGCCCCCTCTTCATGTTTTTTGGGGGTTCCCGCGCCAACCAAAAACCCATTTTAATGCATTTTTTATTTCCCATTTGGGATTTACGCCACTGTCGGGGCCCCCATATTGAACTTTTTCCCCAAAGCCTAATTTTTCAACTTCCGGGGTGGGGAGAAGGCTGAAATTTGGTAATTATTTCCGGGAGTAAGGGTGCCACTACCGGCCCAATTGAAGTTTTCAAAGGTCTTTTTTACTTATGGGCTAAGGGGTTTAAGAAATTTGGACCCCTGGTTCCCAACGCCAACTGAATCCCTTCACTTGGTCATATATGCCCATAGCCTGAGCCCCGGGGCACCATGTGAGGTGGATTGTGTCCCCCCGCTGTTGGTTTCCTGCCTATATAAAACCCCCTTCCCGGGGTTCCCACATTCCCTTCCTTGTTTTTGGGCCAAGGATTCACGCCTCCCGCTGATAACTACAGCCTTTTTTTTTAATCCCCCGGCTTTTCCGCTGTTTTATTGTTCATTTATTACGATTATAGTTATTGTGTAGGTATTTTAGACTTACTTTACATTGTTCAGGTACCCATTTCCTTTTATCATTCCAACCGTACCCCCATCTATCGACGTGATCACCATCGATCAAAGAACTGTTACTTACCGAGTGGTTTCCATGCCCAGAGATGGCACCTGCCTTTTCCATTCTGTTTGTTACATATTGCACGGCCATATTGGCTCACTCTTGGTATCCGGAGGAATATTGTGTCTTATGTATTGAATTACTGGACAGGTCTCAAGGTGTGGACTGATGACGGTACAGGAGATGATTATACACACAGGAGCACTATAAGAGTGAAATGCTTAAGCTCTTCACCAATGGTTCTGCATGTGAGTTGATGGCTGCTGCTGAATTGTTCGTTGTCGCTTTCAAGTGTCGAAATGGCTAAATATTTTACACCTTTCAACAACCGCCAATGCCTCTTAAACATCTTAGGTTGACAGGTGATGATTTCAGTAGTGGACACTTTGATGTTTATGAATGTTTAAACCTCAAAAGCTGGATGTGAAGTTATCGATGAAACCGTTGTATGCTTACAACGCTTGACAGATGCCTAATGTCTCTTCAACACAAGTCCTACAAATACTATTGTAATTGAAACAAACCATGAAACTCAAACCGATTATGACAGCAGCAATCCAAACTGTGAGATTTGAAACAAGATTACTGTTCACATAGCCAACTGTACGCTGCATGCTCAAGAGTAAGCTCAGCCTTAGCTTGGTCATATTACAACTGGAGGGCCGAACTCACAATGTGGTATACAAAGAGATCCTAACAAATAATTATTGGTATATTTTCCTCAGTTTAAAAAGGTTTAATTTTCTTCTTAATAAAAATTTTAGTAGTATTTGTCAGCTTCACGTATTTTGCTAGTAGTAAACTACAGTAAATGTAAAAACACTGAATAACACTGGAGGTTAAAATCCAATACAAAAAAGTTTACATTAAATGCAAAAGGTTAAAGCTAATGCTCGGATCTGTCTCTTTAAAAGCAAGCCTTATGGTCCAGCTGTATCTCTCTCTCACTGCATGATTGTGTGTCTCTCGCGTGCACGAGTCTGTCTGTGTGTGTGTGTGTCTCTCTCACGCTGCTGGTTCGTGTATGACTCCTCAAGGCAGCCTGTGTGCATCTCTCTTGTGCACGTATGTGTTTGTGTCTCTCACGAACACGTTTGTGTGTGTGTCTGTCTGTCTGTCTGTCTCTCTCTCTCTTGCTGTACAGGGAATGCATAGGGAGAGACTGAACACTTGTGGAAATCATTGACGTGCACAAACCGAAAGAGAGACTGGCTTGTTCGTATACTGAGTTTGTGGTGGTGAACAGATGCAAAAGTTGACAGTTTTGGTCACAAACCGATTTGTACATGTTCCGAGACATTCGTGAACCAAGGTTCCACTGTATATAGAATTAAATCAACATAAAAAATTGTGTATGCATATATATATATATATATATATATATATATATATATATATATATATATATATATATATATATATTGGGACAGACGGACACGCACGCCACCAACACACTTTATTGAACATAAATGTCCACCTTATAACCCCCAAAGTCTCCCAAAGTCCTGGACACAACCCCAATGCCTTTCTCTTCTGGCCTCCTTGTCTCCCCCCAGACTTGTTCCCCCTTCCTCCCAACCCAGCCATCCACCCAAGGAGGGGGCCCCTTTTATAAGCCGGATATGCTCCATGTGTGTTCTGGAAACCCCACCAACACGCCCAGTGTGGTGAAAGTGCGGTGAAACCCCCGGGAAGCACTCCGGTGTCCCTTTGCCTTCCCCCAGTTTCCCCGGGGGTGTGTCAGAAGTGCGGGAGGTCCAGGGTCCTCAAGGCATTGGGCACCCCTGGTAGTGACCACGGGCCCTGCAGGGTTGAGCTGAATCCCCTGCACCTGGGCCACCAAAGGCACCAGGGGTTCGCCCCACATGTTTTGAGGGAAGACGTGGGCCATCCTCCGTCCTCCGCTCCCCAGCCGGTCACCCCACCAGCCATCTGCGATATACAGTAATCCTCGCTTATCACGATTTTCAGGCTTCACTCTATCGCGATTTTAAATGTAAGCACATCTAAATATATATCACAGATTTTTCGCTGGTTCCGTTCTCAGACAATGGGGCTTTAATTTAGGTTACATGCTTCCTCAGTTTGATTGCCCAGTTGATTTCATACAAGGGATGCTATTCGTGTGTTTAGAAGCACCAACGAGATGTATTACATATTAACTAAAATCCCAATGCTATAGATATGTTTCCGCGGTGCTTGTTTGTTTCTCATCTTTTTCACCCCTCTGCCTGGATGGAGGGGTGAGCAGAGGGGCTGTTTGCACAGAGGACACAGACGCTCCCCTACAAAATGCCACTTTATCGCTGGTGCTTCTGTATACTTAAAGCCGATTGATTTTTTTTATTGTTTGCTTTTCTTCGGCGCCTCTGACATTCTCTGCTCCTGGACGGCCCTTTATGACCGCACCTTTAAAGATAAGATATGTTTGCTTTTAATTGTGAGAAAGAACTGTCATCTCTGTCTTGTCATGGAGAAAGTTTAAACGTTTGACTAAAGGGTGTTATTTCATGTCTAGAGGGCTTTTAATAATGTTAACAGGGTGGGAGAGTTTATAAGGGCTTAAAATATATAAAATAACCATACAAACATATGGTTTCTACTAGGGAACGCAAACCCCCGCGATCGGGAGGGATTACTGTATATATATATATATATATATTGTGTATATATATATTTGTGGCCCCTCCAGACCGCGGGGCGCCGTCCTGGTTCTGTTGGGCACGGGTTGAGGGCATGGAAGCCTTCCTGTAGGGGCCCGTGGTCCCCGCCAGCGGCGCCCGATGCCGGTTTATCCCGGTTGCCGGTTGGGGCGGGAGCCGGCCGGACGCCTTGGAGGACCCGAGGGGGGCAGCCTCCTCCAACGGAGGGGGGCCCGCCGGGTTAGCAGGTGGGGACAGGGCTTAGCCACCCCTGGGGACCGTCCCCGCCAGGCGGCGCCCGGTGCCTAATTATCCGGGAGCCCGGCCCCTTCCGCCACCCCCGGAAGTGCGGGGAAGACTTGTGTGGCACCCGGAGAGCTGCCAGGAAGACAGCCGACATTTCCGCCACGCAATGGCTAGAGGCGGAAGCACCTGGGGCTCACCCGGGGCATTATTTAGGGGCCTCCTCCAGTGATTGGGGAAGTCGGGAGGAAGAAGGACTGAGCTGGAGGCGAGGACAGGAGGCGGCAGGAAGGCACAAGAGACTGTGGGCCCTGGACTTTGGGGAATCGGCAAGAAGGCACGGGGGGCGGAGTGAAATGAACTGTAAATAGTGTCAATAAACAGTGTGTGGAGCAAAATATGCTGTCCGTGTCGTCCCGGGGGCCAGCTTAACAAGGGCCCAACGGGGACCAACCCTGCTAAAGGGGGACCCGCCTTTATAAATATTTTGTGAACGCCCGGGCGCAGAGCGACCACACACTGGCGCGGGCGGGGCCTGGGCCCCCGCGGAGCGCTTTACGGAAACCGCCCCGAATGAAGAGAGGCCATCCTCGGTGCGGGGGAGCGGCCGCTGGAGCGCAGCGGGCTCCGAAAGTCCTTGTCGACAGGGACAGCCGGGCCCGGGCGTGGCGACTTAAAAGGCCACACCGAGGTGGGGGCCGCAAGACGGGATCCGGAGGTGAGTGCCCTGCCCTGCAGTATCGCCTTCGGGTCGGTCATACCTTGTTTTTCCACAGGGGGGGAAGACCGGATCCGGCCTGTGGCAGGAGCGCCGGGCCACGGGCTGTGGCAGTGCGGCTACGGAGGCAGCAAAGGAGGTTTGGAATCGGACCCGCTGGCTCGGGGGAATCGCTGCAGCTACAACGCGGGTGAGGAGGCACGCCTGCACTCCAGCGAGGGGAGACAAAATGGCGCGGGCCCGTGGTCCCGCCCGCTGACAGGCACGGGATTGGCGGTGTTTTGCGTGCCCGCCGGGTTTGGGATAGAGGGGGGCCCAAGGAATGCCAGTCTCGTGCCAAACGAGCCCCGATTGGGCCAGGGGGAGGGCCCAGAGGAGGCAGGCGCCGTGGAGCTGATGGACAGGTGCCCACCGACGCCTGTCTCTCTCTCCACCAGCTGTCGGGGGAGGCGGAGGAGTCCCTTCGCCCAAGCCGCCTTTAGAGGAACTGTTATTGTTCTCGCCAGTGTGAGCAGCTGATGGAGATGGCGGTCGGGAAAGCCACCGACTGAGCGGAGGATCGGCGCTGACGCTGGAACCGGAGGCAGGGAGAACACGGCGGGAGTGGTAGGTGCCTCGAGAGCAAGGGGTTCACGAACATGGCCGTGACCGACACGGGACGACCGGGCCCCAGTAGGCAACCTCCCAAAGCGGATGCGGGCGGTACAGACAGCTAGCGGGGGAGGGCTCGAACACGCAAGGGCTGGTAGGATCGGGCTGCTGGGGTGCCTGGGTCCCAGCGCCCGCGCTTCAAGCCTGCAGCTGTCTCCTGTCGCTCTGCCTGGACGCAGACGGGCTGGATTTGAGCTTTTCTGGGTCAGACCCAGACCCGGCAAAGGTCTAAAAAGAAGGAGGAACCGGGAATGCCGGGGTTTCCCCCGAAGGGGGAGGGCGCGCGCTGGGGGGCGTCTGAGAAGGGCCAGCCTCTGTACGGGCAGGGGGGACCCCTGGGCGGCTGGACGAGCTGCCCCGAGAGCGGTGCCGAGGCCGGAACGGGCGGGCATGGAACCCTGGGGGGAGGACTTCAGCAGGCAAGTTGGGGGCTGGGCGGAGGGGGCAGGAGCACGGTCATACAAAAGACCCGGGCGCCGGGGTGGGGGTCCTGGCTGTGCTTCTGGCCTCTTTCCCTTTTTTTTACAGGCCCGGAAGCCCGGGAGCGCTGAGGCCGCGCGACGGGGACCTGCCCGCTTGAACAGGCCCGCGGGAGTGCTCCACGCCCGGGGGGCCTACAGTGACCGCTGGGGAACGGCGGAAGTAGAGCGCGAGACCACAGGGGGGACGTTGCGCCGCAGGGTGCGAAGCAGATGTCCCAGGGTGCCCTGTTGGACCCGGGACATAGTAGGACCCTCGCTGGGACGTTGCTTTCGTTGTGCCGCTCGGGCCCACGTGTCTCGCTAGCGGTGGGGCACTGGCACGCCCAGGAGGACGGAGGAGGGCTTTGCCTCCTCCAGACCGCTGAGGGGGCCCCTCCTGGTTCTGTTGGGGCCACGGGTTGAGGCATGGAAGCCCTTCCCCGTAGGGGCCGGGTCCCGCCAGGCGGCGCCCGATGCCGTTTATCCCCGGCGGTTGCCGTTGCTGGAGCCCGCCGGACGCCTTGAGGACCGGAGGAGGGGCGAGTGCCTCTCCAGACGGAGTGGGGCGCTGTCCTGGTTAGGCAAGGGCCGGACAGGCTTGAAGCCCAGCCCTGTAGGGACCGGGTGCCCGGCGGCGCCGGCCAATTTGAGCTGCACCCGCCACACCAGAAGTGCCGGGGAAGACTTTGTGGCCCCCGGAGAGCTGCCGGGAAGACAGCGAATTTCCGCCACGCTTGGCATAGAGGCGAAGCACCGGGGGCCATCGGGCATTATTTAGGGCCGCCTCCAGTGATTGGTGGAAGCGGAGGAAGAAGGACTGAGCTGGAGGGGACAGAGGCGGGGGAGGAAAGAGACGGGCCCTGGACTTGGGAACGCAAGAAGGCACGGGTGGGAGTGACGACAAATAGTTAATAAACAGTGTGGGGGAGAAAATAGGTCCTCGTCTGTGGCCAGCCTTCACAATATATATATAAAAAGTAGCAAATGAAATATCATTGTAAAACTTTGTTTTCAGTATCAACATTTTCATGAGATATTGATAAAAATACTCCACAAATGTGGGTATTAAACAAGATTTAATTGAAACAAAAAAGTGATTTTCCAAAAATTCATTCAAGCCATGTTGAAAATGAGATTCCAATTATATTAGGAGAAAGCCACTTAAGACTACAAAATTTAATTAACAGGTATCAACTCCAGGTATCCAAGTTTCTTAGAGGTGTCCAGAGACAGGTGACTAAAAGGATACTTAAAAAGAAAAGCCTTTCCATTTCATGCTTGAATGCTCTCATGGAAGAGAAATGTCAAAAATCTGAGGGAACCCATATTTACACAAAAAGGTGAGGGCTACAAGAAGATCACAAGCTTCTATCAGTCAAATACTGTGCAAAAGTGATCTTTAAGAAAGATGGAAGTGAAACCCATCTTACAGAGACGCCCAGGCGTCACGAAGCAAATTGGACAGGAGCCCCCTTCTGATGAGAAAGGTTGAAAAAATCGCCATATAAGTTCATGGTTAGCAACAGTAGAAAGCAAAACTGGAGGACTGCCCGTGGCCCCAATGTGCAACTGAGAGGAATGGCATGCATGGGTATGGGGCCCACAAGGAAGCCTCCAAAGCCCCATGCACAAAAAGACGTAGAATTTGTGGGGCAGCTGAAAGATGAAGACTACGGGGATCTAAAATTGGAGTGATGAGACAGATCACTTTGGAACTAATGTTTCAAAACCTGTATGGCGTCAGAAGGTGAGGATTTCAAAGAAAATGCAGGGCCCAGGAAATAAGGTGGTGGCAATGGCTTATATGGGGCCCGATGAGTGCTTGTTGGTGTTGGGGAGCTGACTCATTGATGGTATCATGAACTCAACAATGTCCCGCTCTTATACTGAAGGAGAAGAGCTGCCACCCCCTCCGGAATTTTGGCCCAGCACTTTTCAACACACAATGATCCAAAAACACATCTAAAGCTGCTGTTGCATTTCGGTGAAGAACAGGAAGTGATTGAAGGCCAAGTATGTTCCTGATCGAACCCAATCGAACACCTGTGGGGAATTCTGAAGCGACAAGTTGAGCATCACTCATCCACATCCAGGCTCAAAAAAGAGGTTATTCGAAGAATGGAAAAAGATAGATTTTGAAAATATGTCGCAACTTGTTTATTCAAGCCCAGAAAACTTGGTGCTGCCCTTCAAATACAGGTGGTTAACAAAAATACTAGATGAGTAGTTTTAAGTGGGGGTGTATTCTTTTGCTTAAACCCAATTTGAGTAAAACTGAAGTTTTTGTGATCTAAATATTATTAACCTTAATTCTTGTTATGGAGTTAAACAGTGTTCAAAAACCAAATCCTTGTGAAAATTTTGAAATTGTTCTTTGTTCATTGAGCTACTGATTAAATTCAACTTTTTAAAAGGGGTTGTATCATTTATGCAGAACAAAATATATATATAGTCATGATGAGTGCATGGGGAGCAATTTAAAGACTCAGAACTCATCGGGACAACTCATGCCTGGGGACAGCAGCGGCCACTACCTTTTTATCTCATCAGCAGAAAAAGGACTCGCGCAAAAAGCAGGGATGTAAATAAAAGACCCCTAACCGGTTCTTCTGATTCCAGTTATGAGATGATGTCCCCTATCTCCATCATCCCACCATTTCTGTTCAATTTTCCCTGTCCCTGTATAAATGTTCCCCATTGTTAAAATTTTCCCGCAGACCATTTGTTGTATTGTGGAGATATTACCACTTTTTGTTGCAAAACCCCAAAAGTTTACTGTCTCATTTGGTTCCTTCACAGATTGGTGGGTCGGCAGGATAGAACCAAGATACAGAAGGGCAGGACATAAATGCAGTGTTAAAACCTGGTTGAACTCCAGACGGTCAAGCTGACCAGGCAACACACAGAGGGAGCCTGACAAAAGAGACAAACCAGCCGTTTGAAGCTCAGACGATCTCATCCCATCTCTACATCCTCAGATTGTCCCCTTACAGAGACTGATGATATGGGCCTATCGAGTGTTCAAGAGAATCTGCCAGAAACCAGTGGCCGGGGGGAGGGGCACCATCTTGGCTCCCACCAGCGGTCCAGTGCACCCAGCCTATCACCCTCCTTGAGGAAGAGCAGCCAACAGACCTCCCAAGAGCCGATATACAAACACTACGGCATTCCCTTCGGCCAGCAGGCAGGATGGGCCCCTGGCGGTTAAACCAGAGCCCCAGCTGGGGCCCAGGCGTCATTTGAGGAAAATTGCCGAGGGCCACGCCAGATGTTAACTGCTCCGCCAGGTTGGACAAGTAGCCTGTGAGGCGCACACGCCATGTTGACTACTCTCGCCAGCATGTCCGGAGGCATCCCTTTCAAGGGAGAATGAACGGGCTCGGGGGCTTAGAGTGCCAACTGGTGGTTAACCAACTTGGGGGTCTGAGAAGCCCCACTGGGGATGGCTGGCAGGGACAGGTTGCCCCACAGGCCCTCCCATCCTGCTGTCCCCAGGGAGCGCCAGCAAAGACAAAGCCCAGGCTCACCCGCCAGCCTTTTTCCCAAGGGGGCGGGGGCATATTCTTCCCACCTGTCCCTCCAATGCAGAACCGATGAACTGTAGCTAACCGAGAGGAGAGGATTGCACCGCCAAACCCTCTGGCACTTACGGTGGAATAAGTTGATTAATGGGCACTCGGGATGGTTTATTTCGATCAATCACCATTGTTGCTCACGTTATGTTTACCGGACAATGGTTTTAAAAGTTTAAAAAATGTGTGCACGCAAGGTGTTATATAACATGGAGGGGTATCCAAATAGCTTTTTGGTTGGTGGCATGAACCCTTCCGTTATATTGGGACAAGATTGGCCCTAAAAATAACTGGCGGTAAACGCCCAACCCCATACACAAACGGGTCTATTTATGAGGTCAGGGCCCCTTCCAACTGCTCCCATGCCGCTCACAGCAATTGATGACGCGGCCCGGGGTACACCTTTCAGGAGGACACCGATCCGAAGTACAACCGGGAGGTTACGCCACCGGAGGACAATTACCCGTTTTGGGACCTGATATTTTGGCCGCTGATTTAAATCGCCCATGCCAGCATCATTTAAAAGAGAACAGTGGAATGACGATGTTTGAAGTTTCCCAATGCTGTTGTATCTGCAGACGACTGCCAAAAGACCACACCACCGGACCCTACTTTGTGGGAAATGATTTGTTATATCGAAAGGTCACAGGAACACGAAGGCAAGGTATGGAAGTTGTTGTTAGGCCTGAACCACCCACCCAGAAACATGCCCAGCTCTTAGATGCCCCCCTTTTGGGGCCAAAAAAGTTGAGAGAATTAAACCTGATTTTATTGGACCGATCAGAGGAGGTCTGATCTTGTCCAGTCTGTCAGTTACGCCAGATTCTTGGAGGGACTGGAGCCTCTAATCCCGATTCCTTATTGTATGCCTTTGAACGGATCGAGTAAATTTCATTGACCCCTAGGACCCTTGGCCAGAGGCCATAAATATATATTGGGAGGGAGGTGGATTATGCAACACGATCCTGAAGCAGTTCCCTTGAGAGCTGCTAATACAAAAAATATTCACATGGGAATTAGTAGGTTTTTTTCCTGAGTTACACCTTAAGAAACCCCCTCACAGATCCCCCCTTTACTTCGGATACATACGGGGAGGGTGGCTCAGTTACCCATATTAGACCTTAAATGTCTGTTTATCACCTCAGTCGGATGGGTTGGGGAAAGTTTTTACCAAACCTTAAACAGATGCCCATAAGGTAGTCAATACGGACGAAGGAACCTTAGGACCAGCTTCTACCTTTAGTATTTTGAATCGGGAGGTACCCTACCCTCCTCGGGATTTCCCATTTGAACGCTTTATCCAGCCCCGGGCATTTTGGATTTACTAAAAAGAAGTTTGGGGGGGGAGGAAATCCCAACACAAAGTCTATTGAATATATCGCTGTAATTACGCAACCCATTGGGGAAAAATCAGACCTATATTGAAGATCACATGTCTCGGGCCAAGCAGGGAGGCCTGAATTAAATAGGAACTACTTCCTTCGCAAATTTCATGGGAGATTGGTACTGGTGTCTGCAGGAGATTGCCGAGCACCTGGAGCCCTTCAGTGGGACTAGAGTCGGAGAGGGAAGAATGAGGTCTGGAAGGAAAAGGTACCCTGAAGAAGAGAAGGATTGTGTGGTGGCCAGGACTTGGGGATTTGGGGATTTGTGGAGCACTTTATTAACTATAAAAGAATGTTAACAAAGGGTGGGGTGATTACGTGTTGCTGTTGTGTCCGGACGTTCCAATACTATAGCCCACAATGTTATCTAAACTCTCTCTGTTTGTTGTGTCATGTAGTGATGCAAGTTAAAATGAGAGAAAGATTATAGTAACTTTTGATACTTTGCTCAGGGAAATGGATAACTGCAATTTTAGCTTTTATTTTCTCCCAGCATTAAGTCTACTGTTAGTATCTTTTGTTTCCTGAAACCCCAGGGTGGTTTAAAGTGCCCAGACTGGAAAAATTGGAGGAGGGTTTTTAGGAATGGCCTTGTTTGATGCACCCTTTTGGGCGCAGATTTTGTTATTCACTACCCACTTTCTGACCTCAGATGTGCTTCCTCTTTGAGAATCACCGAACTTTGACCAAAACCCAGCAAAGACAATGCCTGAGGGGCCCAATGTAAGTTTTCTATCAGATAAGAAAAATGGGGTGATTAGTATTTTGTGAGACTTAGCTTGAATCTAACAACATAAAACTATAGCATTCCCTTCATCAGAAATGTTTTCTAAACATTACTAATGCTGTTTCTTAATGGTAACCTAAAAATTTGGTGAAATCTGAAAAAGGGTTTGTGAGCACGGTGAGGCCAAACCAGCTTAGAACTACTTTTCAAATACTTTAGTGAAAGAAAAGATAAGAGTAAAAAGGTCTAGAATTATAAGGTACATTTTATTCTAGCCTGACTTGTTTTCAATAACAGTCTGATAACTGAAATTATCAGCCCATTAGTAACTATGCCAGTCAATAGCGAATGTTCTAATTATAATGTTAACAATGGGTTGCCTGAAATGTAATTGAACTTTTCACTAGTTTTGGGGGATTAGCCTGAAGGATAGATGATAGGTTTCATTTTACAAATTAAAGCTATATGTTCCACTCTGGTTATAATGTTAAATTAAAGGGCCCGCGCCCAAGCGGATCTTGAGGTTTGATGCTGTGATATTAAATTGGGCAACATGATTACCAATGGATAAATATACAGTAGCTGATCTCCAAGGAGCTTCATCCATTGTGTAATGTTTCAAGCTATTATGCTTAGACATCCCCCAGTAGAAGAACCATGTGGTATTTGGCTCCTAGACTACATCTTACACTGGATCCAAAATCTAGTTGGTACCTTGTCAGCTAAAACACTCAAATTCCTTATCACTTTCCTTTTTCCTTTTGTTGGTTAAAAGGCTTCTAAAAGAGGGTTTGATCCCAAATTTCCCCTATCCACCTTTTTAGAGAACAGACAAATTGTCCCACCCTTCTTTCCAAAAACCACGATAGTCTGGACCTTTTCCCCTTTGTAAGCTCTTTTCATCTTGTCTCCAAGGCACAGTGTTGACAATGAGGGTTTTTCTTCCTCACAGGACTATATGTTTGTGTCCTAGCATGAAACAGCTCTCACTCTATCATTAATTTTATATGTAAGCATCCTTCTATATAAAAGCGGTCGGGATTGTCCTTCGTCCCATGGGGCTATGCAGGCGCGGGAGTTCCATACCGGCCCATTTTGCAATGCAATGGGATTTGTACTCGCTTTTCCAGGTAAAAGATGATTTTCTACTCCAGACTGTGCATATCTTCTTCTTCTTTCTTCTATATAAAAGCGGTCGGGATTGCCCTTTCCCGGGCCCGTGGAGTGGAAAGCATCAAAAGACTTACTACTTGCAGCTTGCAGACGAGGACATGATGTGAGCAGAGTTCTGGTGCTCCCATCGCCCTTTGCTTTTGTCTGCGCGCTTGGAAAATAGACAAAATTATGTCTCTGAAATATTAATGTTGATGCAGTACAAATGCCTCACCGGTAGTAAATATCAGGGGTTAAAAAAGGGCAACTCGGAATAAAAAAAAGTTTAAATTTCATCACAAAAATAACAGAAACTAAGAGTGTTAAAGTAATACCCCAAATGCAATATAACCAAATTAATGAGTTTGTATAAAATATCAAATTGATCTACATATTGAATTGCCTTAAGAAGTGGTCAACTTAAAAGTCGGTCGCCTTAAGGTGGGTCACTAGTAACTAAATATATAACGGTTTTTTCGCTGCTTCCAGGGGTTCTATGGACAATGGGTTTTTTTACTTCTTGTACATGCTTCCTCAGTTGGTTTGCCCAGTTGATTTCATACAAGGGACGCTATTGGCGGGAGGGCTTGAGAAGCTAACCAATCAGAGCAAGCAGTTCCTGTGTGCTGAATGCGGTGTTAACCAGGAAGTCTCTGCTCCTCATATTCAGCATCAACGTGTTTCGCTGTAAAGAATTAACTTTTATGCTTTTGTTGTGTTTATCTTTGTGCATAGTCAAGCCCTTCATTATGGCTCCAAACGATCTGCTCCTTGCTATGCTTCAGGGCTGTGCCCAAGCGCCAATGGAAGATGTTTGGAAAAGGTAACGCTTTGGATTTCAAGAAAGTAAAAGTACACGCTGTAGGATGCCATTACAGCATCAATGAGGCTATGATTCTTTTATTTAAAAAGTAGGAAAGGAATATAGATCTATGGCGCAGTGCCCTTTTTAACCGGGGGCAAACGAGTTGTGGTGGATGTAATAAGGCAGTAATCTGGATGGAATCTGTTTAGGGTTTTGGGATTGAAGAAGAACAACGGCGGTGCTATCCAGAAAACTGAAGTGGTTCTTTAGAAGAGCTGTAACGCCTCCTTTGTTGTGCAGTAAAATTAACTCATGGTTATCAGACAAGTCATCGGGGTCATTGTTGGTGAGTAACTATAATTAATTTTCTACTTACAGTACTTAGTACATGTACATCGCTTAGTGTCACTGTACAATTTACTGTATACAATTTTTCTGCATTGTACGATTTATTGCTGGTGGCCTGTCTATTGTAATGGCTGTAAATATGTGATATCAAGACACTCGATATTTTTAAAATAATATTTGGGGTTTTACTGTATATAAACAGTGTTTTAGTTTACATACATAATTTCAATGAATCTTGCCTAACATCTAAGAGAATACAAAGAAATTATGCTGTATAATTGTGCGGGGAATATTTATAAACAGTGTGGGAGAGTTTATAAGGGCTTAAAATATATAAAATAACATACAAAACATATGGTTTCTACTTCACGTGATTAACCATCGCGGGGGGTTCTGGAATGCAACCCCCACGATCGAGGAGGGATTACTGTAATATTTATTTACAGCAATCAGAGGTATTAAAGAGGAACTTCATCTCTGTATCCCCAAAAGCAAAAGCGTCGGAATTTAATTGTATCTGGTCCCTTACCAAGATTATATAGAGGAGATGTGATTTATAGCAGATTGCATTCCCTTCACTGCTGGCTAAAACCTGGTGTGCAAAATGCATAGGGGAACAATGGGATGATTTTTGGAAAGGCCTAAATTTTTCAAAAGAGATGGTCTTCATCCTAATGGGGGGGATCTTACGTGATTTTCCCAAAATATGGCAGAAAACTGCCTGGTTGACTGATCAGAGCACCATCTAGGGGTACAGTCATGTGATCTTAAATCACAGGCTATTGTTTATCCCACCTGTTACCCAAAATCTCTTTTTGGGGATCCAGCAAATTTGTCTTGATACAAACCTTAAATTAATTGATAACCAAGGGATAAAACCAGACCCTCCACAGGGGCATCTGTAATACAAATTTATTCAAATCAAAAAAAATATATCACAGTTCAGAAAGAAGCATGCAGTTTTAAATGCTCGGTCTCTTGGCAATAAAGCTGTTGTGGTTTTAGTGTTTTGTGTTTTAGTACAAAATCTGATCTGTGTCTTCTTACTGAAACCTGGCTTAGTAAATGTGACACTGTTCCCTAGCTGAGGCGCCCCCAGATGGATACTGCTCCTTCATAAGTCTAGAGATTCTGGTCGAGGGGGGAGGACTTGGAATAATTCATAGTAAACAAAATGTAAATCACGCCCAAAAATCTAGGCAACTTTACATCCTTGAGGCATTCATTTTAAATTTAAAACAGATTCCAACACAATTATAGTGTTTGTCTACAGACCACAGGTCATATTCATTGTTCATGACTGAATTTAGCAACCTTCTATCTGATTTGGCTATAAATTATGATCACATAGTATCGATGGGGGGTTTTAATGTATACATTGATGTGGACACTTTTAGCAAAAAGTTTTACTTATTTGTTAAATTCAGTAGGATTTTGTCAGATTGTCAAAGGTCCCTCATAATCATAACCACACATTAGATTTAATTATAACTTATAAAGTTGAAAATTTAAAATTTAAATATTGTTCCAAAAATTAAGATATTTCTGATCACTACTTAATTACATTTGATTTAGTTCTGCCTTCCAATGCACTCACAGAGTAAAACAAAAACAGTGCAAATCTATGAAATTGAAATTATGTAATTCTGCTTCAAAAATTTGTAGATACATTAAGTAAGTCGAGGTAATTGTGGAAAACTATTTAGATCGATCAATAACATCAAAATGCGCTGGAAAACAATTTAGATCAGCTAATATCACATTATAATGTGACCTTGAGAGATGCTCTGGACACAGTGGCTCCACTTAAAACAAAAGTGATCAAAGCAAAATAGAAACTCTCCCCGGTTTAATGAAAATACTGACCTTAAATTAGAATGTCAACAACTGGAGGGAGATGGAGAACAACAAAAATACACGCCTTTTAAATTGCATGGACAGAGAGTGTTAATAAATAAAAAGCCCTCTTTAAAGCTTGCTCAGAATGCTATTCTACAATAATAGATAGCAATAAAAAATCATGATAGTGAGAGCAGTGGCTAAATTAACAAATGAGAATTCAGATCTACAGTGCAAAATACCAACAGACATTAGCAGTACAGACTTTATGAACTTCATCAGTGAGAAAATTAAAAAATAAGATCCCAGATCTCAGCATCCAAATACAAACCAAATACTAGCCTAGCAGACCTGCCTACATTGATTCAGCACTTTAGTCATTTTTTATTATATTTTTATTAATTTTATTGAATCCATACAAATCAATCAAGTTTTTACAAAAAAAAAAAATTGAGTTAAGGACAAATCGATCCCCACCCTGAGAGAGAGAGAGCAAGGCAAAAGGTGTGCAATTTAAGGCTTGTAAACATACCCTAAATTAATAAATTCTCTGTGCTTTATGAGCTCATTTAAAATATTACTGATTAGATCCTGCCATGTTTTGAAAAAAGTCTGTAGGATCCTCAACTGAGTATTTGATTTTTCCAGTTTCAAATGAAACACATCGGTTTCCCACTGACTTGAAAGAAGAGATTTTGGGTTCTTCCCTTTTTCAGAATAAGTCTCGTCAACAGTGTAGTGAATGCAATCACAATTTGTTTGTCCTTCTCCACTTTAAACCCATCTGGAAGAACCCCAAACAGTTAATGGGTTAGGAGGGATTGTGAGTCCAAGGCTGTCTGAAAGGTAATTAAAAATTTTTGTCCAGAATAATGTTAATTTGGTGCAGGCCAGAACATGTGACCCAGTGAGGCTGGACTTGGTTGCAGCGTCGAGGTTGGATCATGCCCTGGAAACATTTTGGGGAGTTTTAGACAAGACAGATGTCCTTTATATATAATTTTGAATTTATAATTGTATGCTTTTGATATGGAGCTCAAAAAGAATTTCTGCATTTCTACTTTCCATTTTTCTGATATATTAATTGAGAGATCTTTTTCCCAGTGTCCTGTTGGATCTTTAAAAGGAAGGGATTTTAAAATGATTTTATATATTGTAGAGATTGTGTCTAAATCCTTAAGATTGAGCAATATTTTTCCAGCATGGATGAGGGTGCAAGATGAGGAAAATCAGGAAGGTTCTTTTAACAAAGTTCCTGATTTGAAGATAGTGAAAAAAAATGTGTAGCTGGAATGTAACTTTGGAAAGTAATTGTTCATAGGGTGCAAGACGTGTTCATAAAGATCTCTAACAAGTTAATTCCAAATTTTTTTCCAGATATTAAAACTGTATATGTTTGTGAAGGTTGAAATAATAATAATAATAATAATAATTTTATTTGGAGCGTTTTCAAAAACCCCAAGTCACTGTACAATCAGGTTAAAAAAAAAAACTATTCAATAACTAGAAATTTAAAACCCAAATAAAACATCAGATAAAACACCAAAATTACTAGTGAATAAGCAATTTTGAACAAATGAGTTTTGAGATTAGCCTGGGAAATTTGGGGAAGGGTAGTCATGTTCCTAAGGTAAGCAGGTAATGAGTTCCATAGGGGAAAGGGTGCCGATCTGCTAAATGCCTCGTATCCAATCGTGACAAGACGTGCTGGTGGGTTTTTTTTAAGTTTATGGAAGAAGATGATCTGAGTAGCGAAAGGGTGTAGTGACTTGTAGAGCTGTGAGAGATATGGGGAAGATTATGAAAAGGCCTTATATGAAGGACTAAATTTTGTAGTTGACTCCTGAACTTTTTTGGCAGCCAAATGAACTGTTGGGAAAAACGGTGTGATGTGGGTCGAGTAGGGTGTTTTGTTGATTATACGAGGCAATTTTTGAATAAGTTGAAGTTTATGTAGTACATTTTGGGGCAGACCAAAGAGAAAGAAGTGAGTTGCAATAGTCAAGCAGGAGGTGACCAAACTGTAGAATAAAATGGCAGTGATTTGACAGAAATGACACAGGGAAATGTTTCGGGTGGAAGTAAGCTGCCTGAGTAACAGAACTGATGTGAGACTGGAAAGACAACGTGCTGTCCAGAATTACACCAAGGCTTTTTATCTGATCTGTACAGGTAACAGATGTGTTGTCTATTAATACTGAGATCTTTGATGCCTTTGCATTGCAGATTTCGTGTCATAAGAAGCACCCAGTTTATTGGAGTTCAACTAAAAGAGTTAGAAGAGAACCAGGACTTAATCTGAGCAAGGCAATTAGTAAGGAGGATGGTGGAAGCGATGAGATGGTGAAGTTGAGATATATAACTGGTCGCCCGTGAAAATGAAAGTTTATCTTCCATTTACGAAAAATGAAACCCCAAAAGGGAAACAGATAAATGATAAACAGCAGGGGCCAAGGACAGAACCTTGAGGAACCCCAGATACTAACAGGAGTGGGAGTGGAGGTACATGTGTCCAGCTGAATGAATTGAGTTCTGTCTGTAGATATGACTTAAACCAGGTTAACGGAATGTGAGAAATACCTAGTGCAGAAAAACCTTTTGTAGGGTGAAGTGACAGACAGTGTCAATGCAGCACATTAGGTCAAAGAACAAGGATTGTGATTAGGCCTGAGTCTGGAGCCACTAAGAGATCATTAGTGATCTTAATTAGTGCCATCTCAGTGCTGTGAAAACGCCGGGAAACCTGACTGGAATGGTTCATATAAACTGTTAGCAGATAAATGCTGATGTAGTTGGAAAGCCACAATTTTTTCAAGAACCTTTGAGATAAAAGGAAGATTAGAAATTGGTTGGAAATTATTGAAGTCAGTAGGGTCAACCCCATGTTTTTCAGTAAGGTGAATCACTGCAGTTTTATAGATGGGAACAATTCGATGGAAAGTGACAATGAATAATTGAAAAAACGAGAGGAGCCAGCGAGGGAAGGCAGTTTAACCCGAGCACTGGAATTGGATTTAGGTGACAGGTCAAGGCTTAGAACATTGATGAGATCCACGATTTCTGAGGTGGAGGGGAAACTCAAACATGGAAAATGAATGAGAGGAGGAGGAAAATCATCAGTGGTGGAGTCAGTAGCAGTAGAGCCTAAATTATAATGTATTGCCTGGATTTTTTTCATTAAAAATGTCATTAAGGTGTTACAGAATTCATTAGAAAGGCAGTGCAAGGAAAGAGAGTCTGGGGACTTGTTAGCATCTGAGCAGGAAAAAAGTGTTCCAGAGTTCCCTTTGTTGGAAGAAATTAGGGGAGTAAAATAGGAGCTTTAGCATGCTGTATGTGTCCCTATAGTGATGCATATGGCTGGAATACATTTTTTAGAACATTAAGACTTGTTCTGTACAGCTGTTCTAATTGCCGACCTTAGATTTTTAAATGCGCAGGGTTAAACCATGGGGGAGTGTGTGTAAATGAAAATGATCGGGTTTGGAATGGGCACCGAATTCAAAATGTCAAGAAGTCCTTCGTTTTAAAAGTAACAAGTCTGGGGGAGAATGGTTTGTACGATTCCACAAGGTATCAACCATTGGGAAAATTGTCCATGTTGGTATTTTTAAGATTCCAAAAGTTATTACACAAGGGTTTGGTGGTTAGATAGTAAGAGTCATATTGAAATGTAAGGGAAAATGATCTGAAAGGGAAATTCTTCCAGTACAGGGCAATCGAGTGAGTCCAGTACAGCAAATTAAATCCAAGATATGTCCTTTGAATGTGGGTTTTCCAAGAACTGTGAAAATCAAAATTATCAAGGCAAGAGATGAAATCTCTGGTCGCAAGGACTTAAGTTACCAAATGGGAAAGTAAAATCACCCATATTATTAGTTCAAGATAACGAGGACAAATAAGCTAAAAAGCAGAAAAGTCATTCAGAAATCCTTGTTGAATTTAGGGAGATGGTAAATAGCAAAATGTGGGAATAGAGCCAGGTAGTTCAGAAAGAGACTCAAATGAACCTATGAAAAAACTGCTGTACCCCTGTATTGTCTCGCTGGTAGAGTAAGTAGACCTCCTCCTACCAGAGCAGGAGGTTGCCATTCAAACCGAAGGTTTGCCATGGGGTAAAGAAGTCCCGGGTGTCCTCATTTAAAAGAGGATGTCGATGTTACGACAGTGGAAGATCCTAATGAAATGGGCTCCGGAAAGGGAAAGATTTGAGATGAGAATTGATAGTATCCTTGTGAGATGAATGGAGTGCTAGCCACGAGCTAGGTGGCTAAACATCGGATCGGGTCTCCCGATGACCTCAGCGTGGATGAAGTGGACCAGTAAGAGGTTATTGGCTTTGGTATCCTGTTGAAAACCGGAGCCCCTGTGGGTATTATATCCGCCGTGGTAAAAAGATGTCCGGAAGTTAAGGGCGCCATAGGGGATCCAGTCATCCTTGGACGGTCAGAAGATCCACCTGGATATTGATACAGGTTTAAACCTGAATAGGAGGAGGGTTGGTTTTTCTTGCAGAGGTGCACAGATAGAAGTCTCCGTCTTAAAATGCTTTTAATTGGTTCAATATTCTAATGAGGAAGCACAATTGATTAGTATATTTCCCATAACATGTGTTTATTGGGCACAGGCAGGAATAAGCTTACACAGGATTTTACTTCTATTTCGACTCAAGCATGTTTATGTTTTTTATTAGTGTCCAGGTTCTTATCTCCTGTAATTTGTTGCCAGTAAAACTGGAAGTTAGGTAGAAGCCGCCTTCTGCCTTTTGCTTTGTAGTCACTCTTGATGTGTGGACGTTTTGAATTCCAAATAAATGAGGTTTTTGTTGAATCTAATTTTCTTAAAGAATGACTTATTAATGTATATTAGAATGTTTTGGAATAAAGGGGTTAGGAAGAATATAACTTTAAAAGTTTAAAATTTTTCCAGCTATGTGAGAAAAGGGGGACCATCTATGCAAGTCTTGCTTAATTTTTTCCATGCAGAGGCAACATTTGTTGATAAAGAGTTTTATGTTTACTTGTGATGTTTATCTAGGTATTTAAATGTTCTGCAAAAAGATAAAAGGTAGGGTATCTAATCTAATATTTTTGCTTGAAATTCACAGAAAGAGTAACTTATTCAGATTAATTGAGACCAGAGATCTTTTGAAATTCTGTAAGTGCTATTAGACTACAGGCACAGAATTTTGGGTCTGATATATACAGTACTATACCTCATATAACGAATTTTCTTTTTCAGTCCTTCTCCGATAATCTCCTTATCTGATCAGTATTTGACAATGTTTGCAGACTTCTCCAGTAGTAAAAGTATTTCCATTCAATCAGTCAAATGTTTTTTTGATCCAATGATAATAATATTTCTTAGTTTTTACTTTGGAGATTAAATTTAAATTTAATAGGGTAAGATTTGAAGATAAGTGTGAATTTAATTAATCCAGTTTGATCTTGTATAGAGGGAGCACTTTCTCCATCCTTCTAGCTATGATTTTAGAGATTTTTAAAATCATTATTCAAAGTAGAAAATTATCTGTATGATGCCATTGTAATAAGTCCTATTTTGTTTAGGGAAAGACGAGAAGCTTAAAAGTTTTAAAGGGAGAATTTGATTCAGCTTTTGTAAATGTGCTAAAAGAGGGAGCTAGTGAGTGAGAATTTCTACAATTTTAGAGTAGTAATAGCGTTGTAAATGTTTGCCATTATGAATGCAATGAAAGTTACATTACTTGCTTGAAGAAGGGTCCGAGATATAACATATTTTGATCAAATTAATTACCAAAAATGGCCATTTGCTTGACTTCTCATTACTTTGAACTTGCAAATCCAGTTTCCCCTTTCCCCAATGGCAAAGCCAGGGGGAAGTTTTGGCCGCTTTTAGGGAATTTTTCTTGGGCCCCAAAAGTCTTCCTGGCCTGCTTATGGTCATTTTAGAGGCCTAATCCCTTTTCATGTTTCAGAGTCCATCTAATAACAAGTCAAGATAATCCCAGGGAAAATATGACCTAAAGGCAGGTGATTGATGACATCATTCACAGTAAAGATTTTTTTTTCCCGGATATATTTTAGACAGTGTTAGATGGAATATGTCATTTTTTCAAACAAATTAAAGAACAATGTATCTTCTGGATGTAACATCCAATAATTATTTGAGATTTCAATTAAAATATTATTCTCCCAATGTTGCCTTGGAGGCCAACTGAGACCTGAAAGACCACCATGTAACACAACTGTAAGTTTAATGTCACTGCTCTTGCAAGAAATTGTTTTATGGATTCATTACATGAGAGGCTTGTTTGGCCCCAGGGGCTAGTCTGCCTGCATTTAGAAAACCATTACATTAGAGTTTGAAGAATGTAGGGACAACTTAGTGTAGGCATTGTGCTATTCTTGTATTTTTGGAGGCGGGTTGGTCCTGTCTTTTTCCCTTTTTTTGTTTGGAGACCAGAGAGGGGCCCTGTGGGGCAGACAGTATATAAGGCTTGGGCTACTGCCAAAAAACTTTGAAGTTTATGGATGGATGATGTCAACCGTCCGGGAAAACTTTCGCAAAGTGGACGAAAATGGCAGGGCTCTATAGATCAAGATCCCACCTTTAATATTGTCTTGCTATGCTTCCTTTTCATCTGTTATGGGCCAGAATCGTCATTAAAGAAAGCTAAGTGATTTCCCATTATGTGATTTGTTATGCGATCACAATGGGAGGGGTATCGCTTTTAATATCATATCTCTATATTTTTCAGTTACAGTTACAGTTGCCGAGTTAAAAGAACTTTTTTTCAGTTAGGGAGCATTTGTTCTAAAGGAAACAAAATGGGGTGGTCGGGAGGATTGTCTAAATTAATAACAGGATCATATTAATAACTAGCAAATACCCACGCTTGCAGGCAAGTACTGCCTTTAAAATTTTTATTAAGAAGAAAATTAAACCTTTTAAACTGAGGGAAAATATACCAATAATTAGTTGTTAAGGATCTCTTTTTTATACCACATTGTCAGTCCCCTCCGGTTGTAATATGGCTGCTTTGCGCTTGAGCTTACTCTTGAGCTGCAATGTACAGTTGGCACGGAAAAGTAATCTTGTCTCAAATCTCACAGCTTGATTTTGCTGTCATAATTGGTTTGAGTTTCATGGTTTGTTTTCAATTACAACAGTATTTCCAGGACTTGTGTTTAAGAGACATTCGCATCTGCCGCGTTTAGCATAAAATTGGTTTCATCGACCAACCCCTTTGCTTCCAGTAGTTTTGAAAAAAACCTGAAACTTATAAAAATTTAAGGTGCCTTCCAAATTTTGCCCACCCGGGAAAAGTTGGGTTTTAATTCCGAGGAATTTGGGGCCAGCCCCCCTGAGGGGCTTTATTTTTAAAAATTTAATCCAAAAAATACTTTTAAATCTGGAAATCCACCGGGGGTAAATTGAGTTTTATGGGGGGGCAGCGCTTCTGAAAGGTAAAGGGTAAAAATCCTTTAAAATCCTGGCCCCTTAATTTTAAAAAGGGATTTTTAAATTGTCAAATAAAAAAGGGGGTTTTTGAAATTGGGGGCCAAATTCCAGGGGCCCCAAAAAAAAAAAAGAAAGTCCCTTGAGGAGGGCCCTTCCAACTCATAAAAGGGGAAATTTTAAAAGGGGAACCAATGGGGATTTAACCCCAAACCCTTTCAAACCCCCGGGAAAATCTTTGGGGGGCGGGAAAGGGGGCCGGGGGAAGTAAATAACGGGAAAATTTTAACCAGGGGGGAAACCCTTGGGTTCACCCCCTTACACCTGGGGGTTTTATTTCCCAAAGCCGTTTTTTTTATTAAAAATTTTATTCCCAAAATTTATGTAAAGAAATTAGGGCCCCTTTTGGGGGCCTTTCACCCTGAAAGGGGGATTTCAAGGGTAAAAAACCCAAATTTTTCCCTAAATTTGGTCCCCCAGGGAGTTTAATTTTTTAATTTTGTTCTTTTGGGGATATTCCGTAAACAAAAATTTTACAAAGGAGGCCAGGAAGCTTTTTTAAGCCTTTTGAGGAACCCTTTTAAATGGTTTATAAACAATAATTTTGGCCCAAAATTTTTTTTTTGAAACCCCTTCACACGGAAAAATTAAAAATTATTTGACCATAGAAAATAAAAAAGGGAAAAATTAAATTTAGAGAAGGGGGGGTAACATCTCACAGCAGAACTGACAAATCTGGTCCAGTCCATGAGGAGGAGATGCACTGCAGTACTTCAAGCAGCTGGTGGCCACACCAGATACTGACTGGCACTTTTGATTTTGAGCCTCCCTTCATTCAGGGACACATTGTGAAACATTTTTAGTTTATGTCTTATGGTGTTGACTCTTTTAGTGTTCATACAAATATTTACACATTAAGTTTACTGAAAGTAAAAACAGTTGAAAGTCAGAGGACGTTTCTTTTTTGCTGAGTATATATATATATATATATATATATATATAACATTTAAGTTTGTTCTGTGATAACTAGTTTACATATTCTGTAAACCAAATATTTAGACAAGACTTTTAACCATTAACTATTTTCAGACCATTGGATTTTAGTTAATGGCTGGGGGGGATTGTTAGAATGTACCTTTTATCTGAGTGCTTATTGGTGGGATTGAAATGTTTAACAACTACTATATGTAAATGAACCTAAGTGATAACAGGAGTTGTTCTCTTAAGACTAATCAGACTAGACAATCAGACTAGACATAGTGAACATTCACCAGTTGATGTAAATAAAGGATGTGACCTTGAGTGTGGCCAGATATTGGGTTGCCATCTGGGGGAATCACCTCTACTTGTCTATTTCTGTACCTAAAGTACATGACCATGTTCCTTCTCCACCAATTTATATATAATTTGGAAGGAATTACTGGTACTTAACAGAGGGACTCACTGGTTAGTAGGCATAATTGGCTGGAGGAGTTCCTCAGATCTCACTCTGGGTTTGGCAAGAGATCTCAGTAGAAAGCACATGGAAAACATTCCACCTCTGAGTGCACTGAATTTTGGACTGCTGTATTTCACTTGGGTGGCGCAGTAGGTAGCGTTGCTGCCTTGCAGTTAGAAGACCAAGGTTTGCTTCCCGGGTCCTCCCTGTGTGGGCTTTGCATCTTCTCCCCATGTCTGCGTGGGTTTCCTCTGGGTACTCCGGTTTCCTCTTACAGTCTAAATCCATGCAGGTAAGGTGCATTGGCGATGCTAAATTGTCCCTAGTGTTTGCTTGGTGTGTGCCATGTGTTGGGCTGGTGCCCTGCCTGGGGTTTGTGTCCTGTCTTGTGCCCTATGTTGGTAGGGATTGGCTCCAGCAGACCCCCAAACCTTCAGCCCTGTACAAACCCTTAAGAAAAGTCTGTTTTTTTATCTAGTTGCATATTTTAGATTAATTATTCAAATATCTGTAAACTATTTTCATTGAGCAAAGTGATATTTCTTTTCTGTTAGCTAATATCCACAATTGACTAGTGACACATTTTGGATAACTTGTCAGAAATTCTCTGTACTATGACAGTAAACTTGAACTTAAACTTAAATTGTTATTTTTAAAGCAGCTCTAAATGAAAGCACTTTGCTGCTTACAGTAGAGTCATTTCTCAATTGATTTAATATGAACACGCTGCCACTCTTGTTTTCTCCCAGCATGTTGGTGTTTGGCCATTCACCTTTTATAAGAACCTGAATGTGGGTGGATATCTGCTGTAAAAGCTAAGAGGGTTGTGAGCAGCAGACTTCCTCTGTTTGAAGTAAAATATTTTTGAATTGTGCTGCAAAGTTGATCTCCGCAGTTCTGTACTGCAGTCACTGCACAGCTGGGCTGGTTCTAGACAGGAATATATGAGGGGGCAGACATGGTGGCGACGGCGGTGGGAAAGGGGTGGGGTGGTGGTGGGGGTGGGGGTGCTCTGGATAACTGTTTTTGTCATGCAATTGGATTGCACTTTGTCAGCATCTACCCTAAGACCTGTCCAACTTGGGTGTCCCACCTGAAGGCTAAGCTTCTGCTGGTGTAGCTCTTAGGGTCACTGAGGCACGCAAACAACCTGACCACGATAAGGTGACAATCCCTCAGGAGGAAAACTGAAAAATAAAACAACATAAAATATTCCTCATCAGATTATAACAACTAAAAACATGACATTTACCTTAATTGGATGGCCTATATCAAATATATCCAAACCCCACAATAACATTTCTCACTATTGCCAATATCAACAAAACTAAAAAGGGTAGGCCAAGTTATAAAAAAAATCAATTCACCAAGTCTTGAAAAATAAAACTGAAAAATAGAATAAAAAAATAATTAAAGAATAAAATAAAATATCCATCCAGATCTTTACAACCAGCATAAAATTTATCTTAATTGGATGGCCTAATTCTCAAATAAATGTGCAAAATAAAGTAAGAATAAAATAAGACCTCTCAATATAGCCAATATTTACAAAACTAAAAAGGGTTGGCATAGTAATTAAAAAAATCACCATGTCTTTTCCTACAATTCTCAAACTAATTTGTAGAACACAACAGATTTAGAACAGAACATTTTAGCTTTTTTCTTCTTTTTTTGTCTTTTTGTCTTGTTTTAAGCTTGTTTGTTTTGCAAGCAACTGAACTCTCTGTTTGTAACTGAACAGCTCCACTCTCCTTTCTCCTCAATCCACTCTACAACAACAGTCTCCTGTTTCCCTTTGCAAAAACTCTTACAAATTCATCCATATCCAAGTTATTTGTTATGGACTTCTCATGGGCCAAGATCACCAAATTCCTCTTTCTTTTATGTAACATGGTGCGACAATAAGGGGTTGGGACCGTGACAAAGTGGAGAAGGAACTCTTACACGATGCTGAAGACACACCAATTACCAGGGCTGTTACACACAATTTATGGAACTCAGGGAAGGCTTCCTTGTACTCCTGCAGGGGTTTACACACAGTGGACAGGTCTGTTTCCTTTGAACATTTTTTGAGCAGCATCTGTTTTGCCACAAGAACTTCATTTTTCAGACTTACAACATCTGCTACAGTGCCAGCCATCACAGCCAGAGGGTGCAACAGGGTGGGATCTAGAAATGCTAGATTTGGGTGCAAGACTAGATATGGCTCTCATCAGGTCAATATTCTTTGTGAAAATCTAGTTTCCATTTCTGAAATGGCCCTGTCAAGGATGTTGAGCAGGGATCTTTTCAGAGACTGATGGAGGAAATGGTAGGGTCACCAGAGTCTGTATGGCCCAAAGTTGAGAGCACAACACTTTGACCCAGGTGTTTGCTCATTGTTCTCCTTCTCTTTGTTGGATGTGACTCATCCTCAGCAGGAGATGACACTCCCCAACAGTCATCCTCATGGATGTTTTTTAAGGAGTCCAGTGCTGCACTAACAACCTCAGAAGCACTGCACAGATCAACTGACTGAGACTGTAGAATAGCATTTGCTGGTTTCAAGACACCAAGCACCCGCACTAGGAACTTTCCATCTCAAAGTAGTGATGCCTCTTAATTTGGCATAGCAGGCCTGATACCTCGGTGCACAGGTCAACTGCAGCATCATCATCCTCTGTCATCTCAGATAGGATACTAAGGATTTGTTCTTGATTGTCCACAGTGCACCTTGTCACCTCATAGTGGCTTGTCCATCTGATCTCAAGCAGCCTTTTTAGACAAGGTGCATCATGTTTATTGAGCACATAGTGGTGGTGAAAAAAGTTGTAGAGTGAACTAGGCTAAAAAATCTTTTTGCACACAGCTCACTCTGCATGGCATGCACAACCACTAAGTGCAGTTGGTGGTTGTAGCAGTGGATGTATGGGACATATCTGTCAGGACTCTTTTGGAGCAGAGCTTGTACACCACCTCTAACCTCACTCATCACAGAAGCCCCATCATAACACTGGCTAAGTATACTGTCAGCACTGTAGCCAGCATCAGAAAGGTGTAACAGTATCTCAGAGGTGATGTACTCTGCATCAAGTTGTTGCAAGTCAAGCAACCCATTCTGACATACCATATTCTCACATTGCACCTATCCTTGGTCCCATCACTTTTGAGGCAAAACCCTGCAGAATCAGCACTTTCATATTTTTTCCTGACCTCTCCAAGCATCATTTCAGCCAGTGTTTGGATAATTTCATTTTGGATATCCTTAGATGTGTATTTTGCATTTTTTGGGATACCCTTAGCAATGCTTGCTAGCTTCTCATCCTTCTCTAAGGTATATTCCATCAGTTTTAGAAAAATACCTGAAGCAATGTCATCATCATTACCCACTGCATCATGTCTCAAGGTTTCTGCAGTCCCACGGAGCTCCAACTCATTTATACAGAGAAACCTTATAGCACTACCAATACTCTTGACATAGTAATGTTTTTCAAGTTGTGTTTTACCAACCAACACAGTCCCCCCTTTGGCCTCTCTGCTTTTATGCTCAGTCCAGATGGTTGAAGCATGCACATGGCTGTGGCTGGACACATGCCTCTGTAGCCCCTTGTCTTGATCAAGTGCTGCTTTCCAGTTGTTAAAACCAGTTAAGGTAAAAACTACATCACTCTCATTAACAGTGCTGCCATATTTCCGACAGGGGAAACAGAAGCATGTGTCCCACACAACAGAGTACTCCAGCCATGGTCTTGTGCGGTACCAGGCAGGATTGAATGACTTTAATGTTGTACCACCAAATACACATTTGGGGTAACAACCCAGTATTGGCTGGGATGGTGTATTGCCATTTAAATCACTGGGTAGATGAGCGGGTTGCTTTGGGGCAGCAATTGTTGGCAGAGGTACAGGAGAAGCAGTGCCTGTTGATGCCACAGGTGTAGACTTGCTAGTTGCTGTCTCTGATATACTAGCAGCAGCATCATTGCTACGGCAATTGGTTCAGGCAGGAGCAGCGCCACACTTTAAAAGCATGGAAAAAAGGTTGCATCTCACAGCATTAACTTTCCCTTTGTGAGCTGCTGGAAGCTGGTGTGTAAAGTGAATAAGCTTTACTAAAATAGCTGTGATTACATCAGTAAATGAAATGAGAAAACTGTTGAGTGCAGAGTTGAAAGCTGGGACGGGGCTTTATGTCTGGGTCTGACAGACAGACACAGGTCCTCCAGTCGACTCTATGTTTAATCCATATCGGAATCTAAAAGAGCCGCCAACATTGTAATTTCTTCCGATAAATCTTCAATTCTCTCTCTGAAACACGAAATATCTTCGGCAGAATCCATTTCATTGGCAGTAGTAAGCATTTTTCTAATTAATTCTTGTGCTATCCATTCACCAATCAATAACTAGAGGGCGTGTTGGAGCCCACACTCTCAACTTTGACGAGTGAAAGTGACAGTTTTATTTCAAGTCGTATTTCATGATGGTTTGGAGGAATGTTACGGACAAAATTAAATAAATAAATAAGAAACCGAAAATATATTTATTTATGCTCTCATTTCATGACATATTTATTTATTTAGGCTCTCGTTTAATGACACGTTTATTTATTTATGCTCACATTTCACAGTACTTTTACTTATTTGCGCATTTATTTATTTAATTTTGTCCGAAATATTCCTCCATACCTTAAAGCCTCTCGCTGCTGCTCAACCCTTCTCACCTACTGAGAAACCTGACACTGGGTCATTTGCATACTAAAAGTGATTGGATGTTTAGCTGGGGGCAGGGCGAGTGGGGAATCTCTGCCAAGTGCTGTGTGAGCTGAGCACAAAAACAGAGGACGGAGGGAAAGAGCGAACAAGAGGTGAAACCCATCATCTCATTTGTGCCTTTTCCAGTGGATTTTTCAGCTACTGTAGTAAATCTTGTCCATATTCAGTCTGTGGGTAATCTATTATTTTCTTTCTCAACTTCTAAAAGTTTGATTTATGGGGGCATCGCCCCCTCTTGTCCCAGCGTAAAGCCGGGACCTGCTGCACAGCTAGTTAATTTGCAGCTGGCTTAGTTCTTTCACACTTAGTGAGTCCACCAGTGCCTTTACTGAAAGGCACTGACTATTCTCATATATGCGTTTCTCCTCTTCAGTCTAGTTTACACCGTGTCTGCTTTGGTTGAAATGGAGCTTCTCTTCCTGCCGGATACCAGCTTCTCCTCATTTGTGATCGGGTTGCTTGCCTTTCTCTTACTGTTGAAAATCATGTTGAAAAATCAGTCATCGAAAACTTCCCGTCTGCCACCCGGACCTGCACCCCTTCCTCTGGTGGGAAACCTCCTTCAGCTTGATATGAAGAAGCCATCCATGTCATATCTAGAGGTAAATTATATGTCAAGCCATGGAAAATAACTAACTTATTTAGTACTGTGTATTGGGGTCATCATAGGATTTTTCTAGGTGGCAGCTGTAGCTATACAGCAGGGGTGCCCACACTTTTTCGATTTGCAAGCTACTTTTAAAATGACCAGGTCGAAATGATCTATCTACCTACATACACACACACACACACACACACACACACACACACATATTTATATATATATATATATATATATATATATATATATATATATATATATATATATATATATATATATAATAGAGTATACTTTATACATAAAATATGTTGTTGTACCTTGCATAACTAAATAACCACAATAACAATTCAATACATTTATGGTCACTGAAGTATTTGGATTTAATAATCTTTATGTGAGAAAAGGCTGACTCGCATAAATAAGTAGAGCCGAATAATGCAGTCAAGGAGCTTTTTGAATTCAGCTGAGTGAAAAATGAGGGCTGTCCGATTAACTGCGATTTTAGTTGCCTCTCTTTTTTCTTTCTTGGATCGCTTTTCGGAAGAAAGTCAGTTTCGTAGTTTTTTTGAACATTTCGAAAGTGCCTTTCCACATTTTCCTTCTTTGGAATAGCAATGATAGATTGACAGATCAGACAAACGCACTTCGATTGTGACATTGTGAGAAAAAAAAATCCTCTTCCAATTCCACATCTAGCCCATACCCTCCCCAAACAGTTTTTTTTAAATCCCTTCTTTAGTCGATATAAATTGGAAAGCTAACTATAGATCACAGCCGGAGTTTTGCAGTAGCCCGCGCGTTTGATCGTGCGTGCGGATGACCAGTGTCTTAAAAGAAAAGAGATCTCAGACTGGCCGCCCTGTATGTCAATCAAATGGCAAATGCCACAGGGAGGATATATAGACTAACGTTTAAAAAAAATTTTTTTGGACTGCAACACGATCTACCTCTACTACCTTTGCGATCTACCGGTCGCTGCTATACAGCATGTTATCACTGAAAAAATTGAGCAAAGTGGAATCTACCTAGCTTGCAGTTCATTGAACAGCATTTAATACCCAAAGGTGTATAACTGCTTCTCTACTGCCACCATAGGAACAAGCATCATGTGGTTTTAGAAAACAAGACATGCAAAGGCCCAAGGGACACACCCCTGAATGAAACATAATGCTAATCCTAATAGACTGAAAAGAATTATGGAGGATAAAATAAACCAGTATAAACCTGCTACTCATGTTTGAGCTTGTGCTCAAAATTTAGGGGTTGGCTTTTCTTTCTCAGGGATTTTGGACTTTTAATGAGTAGCAAGTTTTCTAGGTCCGTGTGTGTGGGGTTTGGGTGAGGTTGTTGGGAGTAAAGTCTTGTTTATTAAGAATAAGTTCTTCTTAAGTTTGTATATGCTGGATTTATGTCCAAGTGTCTGTTGATGGCGTTCTCATTTGATAACCAGGATTCCGCCAGCTCTCTAGCACTTTTATTATTGGCTTTAAATTTTACTTGTACATCGTCCCAATTAAATGTATGTCCTGTTGATTTAGTATGCTTATAGATCAATGACAGTGCGTCCTTTCTTCTGACGGCGTTGCGGTGTTCCTGTATACGTGTTGCGATTCTTTTTGAAGTTTGTCCTATGTATACCGCTGAGCACGAACTGCATGGAATGCTGTATACTGCGCTTAGTGTTTCTGGGGTCGATTTCTTGTTTTTGGCATTAAAGAGGACCGTGCGCAGATTGTTCATGGGTTTGTGTGCTATTCTGACACCTGACTTGGCCAGGATGCGTGCAGCACCTTCAGACACATTGTGGTGATAAGGGAGTGAGTGCCAGGTTGGGTAGGGGTTATGATTCGAGTCAATTGTTTGTTGAGTTTTTTTGCGTCTTCTGTGTAGGCTTCGATTAATGAATGTTTTCGAGTATCCGTTTGAAGTGAAAAAGGTGGAAGAGATAGCGTCTCTCTTTCATTTTTGTTTCCTTCGTATTACAATGGGTGTGGACTCTTCTGAATAGAGTTTTAACACAGCTCCGTTTATGAGATATCGGGTGGTTGCTGGCGAAGTGTAATATCTTGTCTGCATAGCATTCTTTACGGTAAACACTAGTAGTCAGGGTGGCGTCATTACTTCTTTCGATGTAGATGTCCAGGAAGCTGATGTGTCGGTTAATTTCTTTCTCCATTGTGAATTGGATTGCCGGGAATATTGAGTTGGTGTGCTTGTAGAATTCGTTCAGCTGATCATTTTTTATTATGACGAATGTGTCGTCCACATAGCGTATCCAAATTTTGGGTGTGAACTGAGATAGAGTCATGTTTTCAAATCGTTGCATTACCAGTTCTGCTAGAAGTCCTGATAACGGCGATCCCATTGGCATGCCTTCTTTCTGAGTATAGTATTTGCCGTTAAAATGAAAGTGAGTTTTTTGGCAGAGTGATATTAGGAGTAGTATGTCTTTAATCGATAGCTTAGTTCTTCTTTCTATAGTGGGGTCACTTTCCAGTTTCATTAAAAGTGTTTATGTGGCTAGATGAATCGGTATCATGGTGTATAGCCTTCCTATATTGAAGGTTGAAATTATAACATGTGTGGAAAAATAAAAAATACAGGTCAATAACTTGCTTGACAAATCTGATGTACGTGACAGAAAGCATGTTCTATGGGGTGTGTGGTAGGAGTCATGCAGACCCTGCATGCTTACAGTGTACGAAATCAAGTGCTACTTCTTGGGCGTCTAACGGGTGTGGACTTATCAGGCACCAAAAGATGTACTCCACCCTTAGATTATTTGTAACTAAAGTCTTAAAGCCCTATACGAATGGGGGACACGGGCTCCTCAGTGCAGATGAAGGGCAGTGTCCTAGGGCTGTGTTTCTCTGTCATTTAACCTTTGCCTGGTGTGTATGAATAAAGAATATTTCTAACTTTAATTTTGCTTTCTCTGTCTTCAGTCACAAGAAACGACACCAAAGAAAAAGTGTCCACACATGAAGCAAACACAGCAGTACGGCCACAGACAAAGCTGAGTTGTGTTCCCTCACATACAACATGACTTTCAATGCTCACCATCCACTGCTGGTTGCTTAGAGTTTGACCTGAAAATAAAAATGACAAAATTACATTCATTAAAGAGTACTCTGAAACATGAGAAACTTTTATCAGGTACAATTAGATATCTGCACTATTATGTCTACATACCAAGAATTATAATTCAAGGACTGTCAGGCAAGTTGAGTGTTCCTTGGACATCTGCTGAAGTGGCAAATGCCTGAAGTAAAAGAAAAAAAAAATTGACACAACATTCAAGCAGACATTACAACATATAAGTCACGCATGCAATCATACATATGATTTTCAAAAAATATTTAACTCACATCTGCTTGAAGCGTGAGTCCATCCATTTTCTTACTGAGGAGCCTGAGGAGCTCATTTGTGGTTAATTTTGAGGAGACCTAGGTCAAACTAATTACTGAACCAAAATGCTGCTTCTTTGTTCTGAAAAATGTAATGAAATATCAGTTCAAGAGTGTCACAACAAACAATGTGCACAACATAATTAGCTTATTGTCTGACTTACCATGATCTTTCCAGGCGCTGAACAGTTTGGCATTGGACAGGCTGTATGAACTCTTAAGAAGTCCTCTTCTTTCACGTACATTAAATCTTCTACTCCTCAGCCTACACATTTCTCAACTGACTGATTGAGTGGCTCGTCAGGAAGGCTTGGTGTTACTCACAGTAAGGTTTGCTTAATGTCTTTTTGTAACTCAGACATCATTCTAGTAATGGAAAAGAATGACGAAGAACCATTACAGTCAGACTACACAAGGCAGGCAGATTATTTTGATTAATGCATAAGTGACCCAAATTTTGTGATGTCAATCAGTGAACTCCCTGGTCTACAAGAACGTTATTTCTTTGTGACAACATGTACTGTACATTGGAATTGCTGTGAATGAGAATCGACTGAATTTTCCCAGATACAACACCTTCGTCATTTCTGTCCAGAACAACATGCATGTTCTTTTTGTAAAGTGTTTCCTGACTGGAATGTTTGACAGTCACAATATCTGCAAAGTTGCTACTCCTACTAAAATTTGCAACAGATCCACCAATGTAGTGTGAGCTGAGACTGTCTCCTGCTCTGGCACTTAAAATCCTGCACAACTAAACTAACGGCATGTGGTCAATGCTTGACCTACAGAAAAGTAACGGATTGCACGCATGACACAAACAACAAGAATCTCAGTTTTTTTTCTTTTTTGATCCAAGTCAATTGGCAACTTCAAAGGCAACTTGATATAAGATTAAACCTAACGATTCTGAATCAGTATTAACACACTGTTCTCATAAATGTATCTGCCATTGGAAAAATCAGAGAATATATTTTGTTCTGATTTCAGCATTTGTTTCCTTATATTGTTTCCTGAATAATAAAACAGTGCTTCTAAAGTTTGTTTAATAGGAATGTACTGAGAAAGGTTTTCCTTGCGTGATTCATTTTTTCTAAGGTAGATGGATACATGATCTATAAAATAACAGGAACATAACTATAAATTTTAATGTGCGACAAACGGCAATATTGTTTCAAAATCATGATCAAAAATTGACGCTGCAGCATTTTAGGTCAGTTGGTTAATCTATTTAAGTCAGAAAAATATGCAACAACTCATTGCTTTAAGCAGGTTCCTTAGCTGACACTTACTGGTAACAAATAGCTAAGCTGCCACAACTGCTTTGACTAAATTTAAAGTTTACTGAGTTAAAAGAGTTTGGAACTTGTGTACTTTGTGCAAAATCACTTTGTCCTTATATGTAAAATGATAGTACACGGTAACATCTGTTATTTTATAATGCCAGGATGTCTAACTGACATTTTACTTTAGAATGAATGTATGTGGTCTAATGACACACTGAGCAAAACGTATATGCAGAGTACTTTGTGATAATTTAAAAATAAAGATATTGTTTAAACATTAACTGGACGAAATGGCTTTCCACTACAAGCAAGGCAAAATAGTTGTGTGGGCTATACAGGCTATTTGATACTTTAAGTACAAACTAACTAATAAAGTTATGTAATTATACACACATACAAACACAAATGCTGAAGATGTGAAACGACTGTCAAATGAATAACTAACGAACTCACTCACATAGACAAAAAAAAAACTAAAAAAAAATGTACAAAAATAAAAGAGACAGAGGCTCACCAAGTCAAAACGGTAATGAATTGTTTCTGGAACTTTCAATTCTCCCGCCTCACACGCTGTTCCCGGTCTCACTCAACAATGGAAAGTACAAAACGAATAATATTAAAAATAAATGAACTGAATAGGCAGAGTGATAAAAAGAAAAATAATTATAAGCTATAACATAATTAACAGGACGTAAGAGAAGTTCTAAAAGTTCTAATGTGGTTTTCTGAACCAAAACCTCTGCTCAGCTTGCACCGCTCTTACTTCCTCGTTCAAACCAACCCCAGAATGCCTTGCTTGTCCAGTATGTTACTGTATCTTAACTAGTTTACAGTATGTTACTGTATTCTTGATATATTACTGTATTAAGTTTTGAAAACAGCTCCTTGCTGTAGATGTACAGCCATTCTTTAAAATATTACAGCATTTTACTGTGTAAACAAAATACAGGAAAATACTGTAGGAAACTCGCTGTAAATTTACAGCAATCCTTTACAGTGTAGATTTTCAAAACTGAGTTGCTTTCCAATTAGACAGGCACCGAGTTGCTCACAGTTTACTTCGCCGCACATTTTGCAGCACTTTTTTGAACCTATTGACCGCATTCTTTAATTAAAACAGCGTATACGTTCCATTCTTCTACTATTTTCTGGTTGGTAACACCAAAGGCTGTGCATAGGTGGCTTATTAAAAAGCAGACATCTTCAACCTCTGTCCCTCCGCAAGCTGCTGGCTCCACGGTTAAGCCCAGCACCACTGCTACCAACACGGAGCACAGCGCACCCACGTCAGAAGCTGAAACTCCAAAAGATGTAGATAAGCCTACACAATCCTCCAGCTCTGCGTCCGTGTCAGGTAATCCAAACCTCTGCCTTCAGCAAAATATACAGTCTGGTCTGCCTGACTTAAATATGGATGGCCCATCCCAGCCCATTTTAATTAATTATCCCAAGCGCGCATTCGGAAAGACACTCAGATGTTTTAGTGGAAGCTGGTATCAGTCTCGACCATGAATGTTCTGTTGTCTGTGATGCCAGCTTTTGCTTTGCCTGCCGCAAATTTAGTGTTTCCAATTCGGACCACGAGGACATATTCACCAAACACAGCTACACTAATTGGAAAAAAGCTCTAGAAAAAGACGGTGCGGCTTTCACAAATACGTGTCTACTATCCCACACGTCAGAGCCATGTCTGCATGGCAAGAGTATCGGTGCCGGGCAGAGACGGGTGAAAGCATAGTTCAACTACTGGGTCCAACCCAGATAGAAAAGAATAGATATTATGTGAAAAGCATTGGGGAGGCCGTTCAGTCCCTTGCAGTCAATGAACTGGCTCTGCGTGGTCACAATCACGTAGGTGGGGAGGACGGACTTTTCCTTAAGTTCTTTGATTACACAATCAAAAAAGATGCCAAACTTGCAGAAATTGTAAAATACATCCCAGACAACGCAAAATACACATCCAATGTAATTCAAAATGAAATAATTGAGACTCTTGCCAAAATGGTGGTAAAAGATATCAGGACCAAATATGAAAAAGCTGACTCTCCTGGACTTTGCATTAAAAGTGATGGTACCAGGGATCGCTGTGACATTGAGAATTTGTCTGTAGTGATTAGATTTGTCCAGAACTCCATCCCCGAAGAACACCTGATTGGCTTAATTGAACTGAATCAGCTTGATGCTGAGTATATTTGTAACCAAATTCAGACACATCTCTCTGAGTTAGGTTACAGCCCAGACAATTAGTGTGTCAGTGTTTTGATGGTGCTTCCGTCATGTCTGGGGCAAGGGGTTGTGTACAGGCGTTGTTACAAGTACATTCCATATGTAGCTACAACCAGCAGCTCCATTTAGCAGTGATACATGCAATGGAATCAGAACCTCTGGTAAGAAGTTCTTTGACTGGTCAAATTCATTAAACACATTTTGTCACAGACATTATGTTTCACACACACACAATACACCCACACTGAAAAGTCTTCTAGAAATACGATGGACCAGTCATTATGATGTCACAAAGTCCATTGTCAACAATGAGGAAGCTATAAGGGGGCTTCTCTCAGAGGTAGCAGAGGCTGGCACTGCCCCTTTTGGCATTTGCATAGAGGCATGTGGTCTTTTGACCCAATTAAAAAAGCAGAATTTCTTCAATACAGGAAAATTCCTCCTTCATGTGCTTGGTGTGCTGAAACCAGCCAATGCAATTCTACAGGCACAGGATTTGTGCACTGCTGGGTAGGTGGTTACAGTGTCACTGGCCACACTGACGGAGATGAGATGCGACTCATTCTGGTAGTAGCATTTCTCTCAGTGTGAAAGTAGGGCTAATTCATAGCTTGATGATAGTATTGTCGTGTCTACACTCAGGCATGGTGACTCTGAGTAATAAATTGCTCCTAATCAGACTTTTAAAAGGGCTATGTTCAGCATTCTTGATAGAGCTATTGTGGAAATGGGAGACAAGATCCTCTCAGAGAAATGTTGAATTATTGAGGGCCACATCGCTTCTCCTGCCAAAATCATAATTATTTCTTGATCATTCTCTCCTGAAACCACTTCAGGCACTTGCAGGCACAGAGCAAAAACAGCATGAGCTTGCAAAATGAAATTGCTGTGGCAAAAGCAATGTTGATCAATAAACTGCCAGCTGATGCTAATCTCTCTGACGTATGCAAATGCATTCATTAGTACAAAGAGGCCTTCCCTATGTTGCATTCGCTATATGTCACAGCACTCATCATTGGTGTGTCTTCAGCTGCATGTGAAAGCTCTTTCTCTACTTTGAACCGCATTCTCACTCCACTCCGCCTAACAATGCTGCATTCAGGGAAGAGAAATGTAGTCAGAGAAGAACATCACAGAAAATCTAGACATGAATGAATTTATTTCAGAATTTGCCAAGAGTAACCACAGATTTGTCCTGTAGATAATATCCAGGTTAAACACTGGAAACTGATATCCTATAGCCTCCTTAATGACTGCAATGAGCAACGTTTCTGTTCTTGCGCTCATATGTTGTATACATTTGACTTTATTGATATTTACCTTGTAGATGTAGTTCTATATTTGTTCACAAAGAATAATAATACAAGTTCCATTGCCTCTGTTAATTTTATTGAACAATAGGTTATGATTTATGCAGCAATTTTTGCTTTTATATGTTATATAAAACTAGGTTGTTATTATTATTTGACCCCGCCTACAAAAATGGGGATGGATGGATGGATGTATATTTTTTGCCCCCAACAAGCCAAATGCCCACCCACACATGATGTTCTGGTCACACCTCTGGTGCTTCCGCCTCCACTCTCTCTCCGGCAAGCTTCATATTCCTCCTCCCGACTCTGGCTCCCTGAATGGAGTGAGGCAGCTCCTTTTAAGTAGCTCCTGGGAGAGCCCCATGTGGTTCATCAGCTTTACCTAGAATCACTCCCAGGTGTGACGGAAGTTCAAGTTAAGGCTCTACAGCTTCATCTGGTCACCCCCATGGACCCCAACAGGGCTGTACCAAACTCCAACTCCCAGTGAGCCCTCAAGGAATCTGTGGTGCCAGAGCTGCCCAGGAGGATGGCCCCTGTAGCATTTCCAGGATGGTAGTGCCATGTGGATACTGTCTTCTCCGGTCCTTCCATCCAGCTGGCAGGCTGATGACTATGGCTGTCCGTCACTAATATATATGTATGTATGTATGTGTGTGTGTGTGTATGTATATACTGTATATATGTATGTGTATTATGAACGATAGGGGGCGCCCTCGCTCCCTTGAACCCCTGTCTACGACTCCAGACACCAGGTAAAAGTCCAAATGTTGACTTTATTTTAATTCCACAGTGCACAAAGCACACTCTCCACCACAATACTCATATAAATCCACAATTCTCAAATAAACCAATCCTCCAGCTCCCAGACGCGTTGCCACCCTTCCACCCAGCTCAGCTCATTGTCTGTGAGTTCCCAAAGTCCTTTTATACTCCCTGACCCGGAAGTGTTCTCAATCCCCAGTCCATGTGATCCTCAATCACTTCCGGGTCAGGTAAAAGTTCTTTTCTTCAACCCGGAAGTCCGTCGCTCTTCCTGTGATGAACCTCCGGGTCACAGGGCACTAAGAAGCCCTCGGTCCTCCCTGCAGCTCCCTCCTGTGGCCCCACGGCATCCAGCAGGGCTTTGCATAAAACTCCAATGTCCATGATGCCCTGCTGTTCTTCTGGGGACCTCCACGCTGCAAGGAGGGCTTCACCTGGCGGCTTGGGGTATTGGCGGGATAAATGGTCGGCCATCCATCACAGTATTCCCCCCCAGCGACGAATTATTATTCGGAGCAGCCTGCCCCGAGAGGGAAGTCTTCCTCCAAGAGGACGTCCTGGTTGAGCCTTGATTAAAACGAACATCTTGGTCCCTGGAGAACCTAGGGGAATATTATTCCAAATTGACATCTTGTCCCCTCTCTCCAAGGACAGTTCCGCCAAATATGGCCCAACCTTCGGCACCCGTAACACTGCCTCTGTCCTCCTGGTATTCTTCCCCTACGGGACTGAAAACAATAAGGAAATGTTAGGTCCGCCCCTTTTGCTGGGAGAGAAACCCCTGCCGCCTCTACCGGTGCTTTTTCTCTTTCTGCTTCTTTTCCTTTGTCAGGTGACCCCGTTTTATTATCGGATCTCCTGCTTAATCTGGGGCTTATCTACAGTCCGAGTCTCTATTAAGTAAAGAGAGACACTTTACTGTTTGCACCCCTTTACTTTTGCAAATTACCGGTGGCGGCGTCTTCAGGGCTGCCTCGCTCCGGGAGTCAGCACTGTCTAGCTGCCCCAGATCGATTAGCCCTTCCGCCGACCACTCGGTTAACGTACCGACCTCTCTTGTAGGGTACGCCGTGTATTGGCACCCACTACTTATTAAACGCGGGCCCGGATCACACCGCGTCCCTTTATTATGTACGATACGGGTTTCGCTTACCTGTATCACCGCATCATTCATTACGGGAGGCTCCCCACCAAATCGCTGCACGTAGGCTCTCACCTTCTCCAACGGCTCTCTGGCTGCCGCTCCCAAATCCCAGACGATCTTTTCAATGGTCGTCAGGACCTGTAAGACACGCGCTATGGGCTCGATTAGTTTTTCGAGCTCCCGCAAGTTAATATAATTATTTATTTCGACCGGCAGAACACTCACTTCCTTGTTCGTGTTACCTGCCGACCGGGAGCCAATGAGCACGCCTGCTTCAGGCACATGCTCTGATGGGTCTCGGAGGCTTCTGGGACTTGGAGTTCAGAGGGTCGAGTTGCCTTCTTCGCTAACTGCGGTCTGCCTTTAATATTTTTCACATCCCGATCAGCTACTTCCCGACCCTCCTTACCTTCTTGTGGGTTGAGCGATGCCTCGCCACCTCCCCTTCCCGCCGGAAAGACCAAGTCCGCTCCTTCGGGCTCGAAGGTGCAAACAGCAGGACGCTGGAGCTCCTCCTTCCCAGGAAGCACCGGGTTTGCTACCGTGTCCCTCGTCGGCTGCCATCATGCGGAAGTTGATTTCTAGGCGCTCTGGCTTTGACAGGAGAAGGCCGCCGTCTTCGGGCAGTCTCCTTTTCCCCTCGGAGCCTCCAGGTGGTCATCTCCAAGGTACATGCACGGGACAAGGTGAGAAACAATAAAAGGATTTTAATGTCGCTCCGGCACGTACCTTAGAGGGATCGTTGCTTCCTGGAGGTTTCTCTGGACTTGTAAGGCCTCTCCTTAACTCCTCCCAAGCGTCGGCCATTGCACCTACGGCACTCCCGCTGGCGTTGTCACTTTGCTTGCCCTTCTTCTTTCCAATTTTGGACTCTTTTTTTTCGGGTTTTGGCGATGCTGTGGTGATTCCTGATTCCGTAGTCTTCTCGGGGTTCGTTATCCACAGAAATATTTTATTCAGGTCCTCTGCAAACGACGCTAGAGTATCCTGCCGACTACGCCACTGTGAACGATAGGGCGCCTCGCCCTTGAACCCCTGTCCACGACTCCAGACACCAGATAAAAGTCCAAATGTTGACTTTATTTTTCTTCCACAGTGCACAAAGCACACTCTCCACCACAATACTCATATAAATCCACAATTCTCAAATAAACCAATCCTCCAGCTCCCTGACGCGTTGTCACCCTTCCACCCAGCTCAGCTCATTGTCTGTGAGTTCCCAAAGTCCTTTTATACTCCCTGACCCGGAAGTATTCTCAATCCCCAGGTCAGGTAAAAGTTCTTTTCTTCAACCCAGAAGTCAGTTGCTCTTCCTGTGACGAACCTCCGGGTCACAGGGCACGAAGAAGCCCTCGGTCCTCCCTGCAGCTCCCTCCTGTGGCCCCCACGGCATCCAGCAGGGCTTTGCATAAAAACTCCAATGTCCATGATGCCCTGCTGTTCTTCTGGGACGCCCACGCTGCAAGGAGAGCTCCACCTGGCGGCTTGGGGTATTGGCTGGGATAAATGGCCGGCCATCCATCACAGTATGTATATATGTGTATATATATGTTTTATTTTGATTCAGATCAAGAAAATTATTAGCCATCCAGGATCTTAGTTCAGATAGACAGTTGTGCAGTTGATTCATTGCAGAGAGATAAACCTGTGTATCATCAGCATAGCAGTGAAAAGAAATGTTAAATTTCCTAAAAATAGCTCCAACAGGGTGAAGGTATATAGAGAACAAAATAGGAGCCAGAATGGATCCCTGAGGAACACCACATTTAAGAGGAACAGTAGACGAAAATGAGGAATTTAAAGTCACTGAAAAGTGTCTACCAATTAAATATGACCTGAACTAATTAAGAGCAGCCCCTTTAAGCCCAACAAGATGTTCAAGCCGCAGCAACAATATCTCATGGTCAATAGGACTAAGAGCTGGTTTAAGGGTGTCAATAGTTCTTTTTAACTGTGAAAGTAAGACGAGATCAAAAGATTCCAAGAAAATGCCATGGTTAACAGTAGGAAGTTCATAGCCAGTTGGAACAATACCACAGTGGATTGTATCAATTTTACTGACAAAAAATGAAAGAAACCACGATGAGTCAGCTATGGAGAGTTTAAAAATGAATAACCTGATGGTACCAAGCCAGTAAAACATGAAGAGTCACCATTTACAATCCAGGTTTCAGTGATGAAAAAGAAATCCAGATTATTTGAGATAATAAAGTCTTGCAGAATAAAAGTTTTATTAGACACTGATCTCATGTTCAAGAGAGGAGCCTTGATAGAAGTAGAAGAGCTCGCTGCAGGATGAGCACGGGTGAGGTGCGAAGATTAGCAGAGTTTACCCCCCGAGAGCACACCAGCACCAATTAACCAGGCATGGAGTCCTGTGCAGGAGTAGATGGGTCATAGACGACTTGCAGGTATCGGGAATGCAAGCTCTGGGACTTGAGTCGGCTTTGTTTAACAGCAATACCGCTCTTTTCCAAGGCGGCGTCGGATGCGTTTGCGTCTCTGAGAGGCATTCACCTCACTGATACAGGTGAACACCGGCGTTCAGGTGAAGAAGTCAGCAGATGAATAAAACAAAGGTGGAGGTTCACATAATATCCCATCAGGAGATGAAAATTGAGAGGAAAGCAAGCCAGAAAATATGTTAAGTAAAGAATCACGATCGTAGGACAGTGGCTGTTGAAATAAACAAATACATAAAAACAAAGATAAAACATAGATAAGCAAGACAAGCAGACGGCCAGCCACACTAGTCGACCGTGTTGTAATTTGAAGTGTAAACTGTGCATATTTTGCATATCTATCTGTTATATAGTGCCTTTCACATCTATCTATCGATCGATCGCACAGTGGTAGCGCTGCTGCCTCGCAGTTAGGAGACTTGGGTTCGCTTCCCGGGTCCTCCCTTTGTGGAGTTTGCATGTTGTCTGCGTGGGTTTCCTCTGGGTGCTCTGGTTTCCTTCCACAGTCCAAAGACATGCAGATTAGGTGAATTGGCGATCCAAAATTGTCCCTAGTGTGTGCTTGGTGTTTGTGCGGATTTGTGTTCCCTGCAGTGGGCTGGTGCCCTGCCCAGGGTTTGTTTCCTGCCTTGCGCCCTGTGTTGGCGGGTTGGATAATGAATGGATGGATATTTGTGTTAGCTTTGAGGAAACCGATTTACTGTTAAAACAGTGGGAAATGTTGGGGTTGGATGGTTAGTAAGCAGAGGTGTAAAATAATAAAGTGCAACTACTTAAGTACATTTTATAGACATTTATAAGTGACTTGAGTAAATTTCATTTAGGGCTACTTATACTCTTAATACATTTTTGGTTCATACTTTTTACTTTGTTACATTGTCCACCAAGTCCTTATTACTTACTTTACACAGACCAAACTGCATCAAATTACACTGCTCAAAAAATGAATGGAACTTAATTTCACAGTCTAACACCAAGTCAGCTAAGCTTCAGGGATACTAATCTGTCCAGGTAGGAAGTATAAGCCATTGTGAATCAACTTCACATGCTTTGGTGCAAATGAAAGTGACAACAGCAAGGAACCCCCCCCAAAAGGGAATGGTTTTTAAGGTGGTGGCCACAGACCTCTGCTCTGTCCTTATTGTTCCTGAGTGATTCTTCTCTAGTTCTAAGTTGCACAGGTAGTCCAGCTCCTCCATCCATTCGTGCTGTCACAAGAAGGTCTCAAGAGCATGGAGGAGGTACCAGGAGATGAGCCATTACACCAGGAGAGCTGGGGGACGTGCATGACAGTCATTGGCTCAATGCCTTTGTCATTCAGGAATAGACTCGGGTCACATGAGGCCTGGCAGAGTTTTTTTGACCAGTATATTATAAATTCATAAAAGAAACCTATCAGGTGTATTTTTAACTTAGGTTATAGTTCATCATTGCTCAGATACAGCCCATAGAATGCCATATATCAGTAAATAAGGTGCCAGTGCACATCTTCCACTGGTCATTTGTTCCCAATGCTTCCCACTCGCTATATGACATAGAAACTTAAAGTTAATTTATCCGCTGTCATATTTGAACAATGTTCAGATTTGTTAAATGCAAAGCTGATTCATATATGATGCAGTCCCTTGTGTGCCTGCCAGCACCTAAAGAAGTCTTTGCTTTCAATAATTTGCCTTCAAATTTAGAGGAGTATGTTGAGGTAAGCACTTTTTTTCCTTTTCTTAAGTAATCTTGTATGGAACCATTGAAGCCCGAAAAAGTGTTTTCTTTTAAATCTTCTGTGTACAGAATTTTAAGGGCACAAGTAATATTTTGAAACCGCATGTTACATATTGTGCAAAAAATATCCACATGGTGTATGCTTAAGAAATTGCAATAATTCTTTGGCCTGCGAGGGGTGATGGGAGCGCCCTTGTGCCTGGTGGGCTGAATGGAGTGATGCCAAAGTCTTTCTGAACATTGTCATGTGAGAGCTAATAAAAGCAGAGTTAAGTATTTTTGTTTCTACCTTATGGAATTTGACCTCAGGGAAAGCTAACGGAACACTGCCCTACAATGGTTAAAAAAATTACAGTTGATTTATAAAGTGAATATTCTACTTTTGTGTGCAAAGGTGAACGATTAGAAGCGATATATTTTGTCTTGTCAAATTATTGGAGAAATACAGCACATCTGTTATTCTATCATCCACCGAGCTGCATCATGTATGACTTATATATATATATTCTCTAAGCTGTCTTTATTATTATTCCTTTACGAGATTCAGATGAGAGCAGTTAAATTTAACAGAGTGGACCCAGTCCAGAGCCTTCTTCAGTAGAATATTGACTCTCACATTTGTAATTGACATTTTATTATGCTCTATTAAAGTTGAATTATCGTAGTATAATATTAACACAAGTTGGTTTAATTTTGATTGGTTGGTTTTCATCAGAGATAATTTGATGTGGGTTTTGTAATGGTTTTTATGCTGATTTCAAGTCTGTGTTTAGTTTTTCTTTAGCACGTCTAGTTTTTGTGATGAAGCCAATTACAGTATATTTTACATGATATTTGTTATAATTAGCCGAAGCGTATTACAAGATTTAACGACAGTTGTCTGTATTTTTATGTTGTGGATGGAATTAACTGTGATTGATATTAGTTGTTCTCATGCCTAGAAATTGTACTAATCCTCCAGATATTTTTTGTAATGTGTGTGGTTCATTCACAAATAAACGCAACATTGCCCAATTACCACAGGTCTTAAGATAATATACAAATTGTACTTTGGCTCTAAACTTGGTGAGTGGGATAAACCTTCTTCTTTACATGTCATCTGTAGGAATGGATATTTATAGGTCCGCAGATCAGGTCCGTTTTGCAGCATGATGGTTTTAAACAATCTCTCTCAGCAGCTGAGCTAGAAGCTTGGAAGGCGTTCAAGTGGCTCCGTGAAAACTTTCTGGGTAGTCATAAGTCTCCTGCATACAAGGGTGAGTTCAGAATCTACTTGATTCATACCAAAAACTGGGTTCTCACATGTCATTGAAAATATATTTCTTGCACCCACATCTAGAGTTCTTTCCAGAAAATCTTGGTATGATGAGTGACGAGCAAGGGGAATGTTTTTCACCGGGACGTTCAGTTAATGGAGCGTTGCTACCAAAGTTTCTGGAATGAGAGTATGATGGCCGACTACTGCTAGATGGTGTACTGCGACAATCCAGACACAGTGTACACAAAATCCTACTTGTTTTTGAAGAAAAAGTGATAGCTGACTGACACCATTCAGTATATCTATGCCACAGTGTGACTTCACACTGAAGACAGTGAAACATTTACTTCATTGGTGCTTATGTTTTAGTAAAAGCTACTTGCAAGTACACTGTAAACTAACAATACTCATAACTACAAAAAGTTGACGTAACTGGAAAAGACTGAAAGCAGACCTGAAATCAGCTTGAAAAACTGATTTAGAAAAGTGTGTTGTGGTCTCTGATGATTACCAAAAACAATTTTTTGTTGCTATTGCGACACCCAGGACATGTACATCCACCCTATCCCCAACACAGACAGACAAGACATGACTTTGCCACACAACACACAGTTTATTTGTTCAAAACACAGTCCAGCACAAGCCCATTTCACAGTTTGCCGCAAGTTCTTCCACCTCCACTCGTCCTCAAGAGCTTTGTCCACTTCCTCCCAACTCTGGCCATTGAGTGGTGGTAACTGGCTCCTTTTATAGGGGACCCGGAAGGAGTCCAGGTGCCCAACGAGCTTCTTCGCAGCACTTCCGGATGTGGCAAAAGTGCTGTTAAATAGGGCTCTGTAAAAGTCCAGGTGCACCCTGGCGGTGGCCATGGGCTCCAGCAATGTGGCCCCGCTGTAAGCTAAGGGGGCTTCCCTCTGTCGTTCAAGGGTATTCTAGTATACAAGTGTGAATTGCAGAGGAATATGGTAAAAATGCAATGGGGGTTGAAAAATAGCCCAAAATAATGTTTGGGTTTTAAAAAATTAGCCCAGAAAACACAACCAATGAAAACCCATTTTTTCTTAGTGAGAAAACCACACACCTGGAAACACTGGAGCTGGCACAACAGTGTAATACCTCCTGAGATGACAAGTTCACCTTCTAGTGGCAAAATGTTTTGTGGCTTCACGCCTGATTTCCGGTCCATCCCTTTAAACTGTCCCTCCAACCCTCCATTTTTGTCTTGTAATTTTCATGATATTTTGTCAGGTGAAAAAGAAAGACCTTTTTTTGTTACAGTATACGGGGCTCACAACCCCAAACCCTTTACGTGCTTCTTGTCTTTTCCTTACAGTGACGTAGTCGTTTGGATAAGGACAAACCCAAACAAGATGACAGAAGGGCAGGATCTCAACACGGTGCTAAACACCTTGGCCTCCGAGCTACCAAGCACTCAAGGTGGAACACGCCACCACAAGGGCGGAGCTTGCTGATGTGAGGAGACAACTTACCTCAGCAGAACTGGTAAAGCCGGAGCCCATGCGGCCGCCTCCTCCTATTCTTCCACTGTTCGAGGCAGACGACATCGAGTCGTACCTCGCAATCTTTGAGAGAACGGCCACGCAGAATCAATGGCCGCATGTGGAGTGGACCGCTATTTTGGCCCCGTACCTGAAGGGCCCGGCACAGCGGGCCTATCACGGCCTCCCTGAGGAGGAAGCTGTCCAGTACACACTCCTGAAGGCAGAGATCTACAAGTGCTATGGCGTAACCTCTGACAAGAAGGCGAGGGAGTGGCGACATTGGCAATTTGACCCCAATGGCCCGTCTCGGGCACAGGCCTTCGAGTTCTGGGGAAAGATCAGGCTCTGGCTTCGGGCAGACGTCAATCAGGCTCGACAGGTAGTCGAGCTGGTCGTATGCGAGGCGTTTATTTACGCCATGCCGGATTACCTCGCCCAGCAGGTCCGGAGACATCCGTTCAAAAATATGGACGGCCTTCTGGAGGTACTCGAGCACCAGCTGGCGGTATACCAACTCGGGGAGGCAGAGAAGCCAGCTCGCGGGGTCCGACAGGGACGAGTGGCCATGCCAGAGGCCACCCGCCGCAGTCCGGAGGCTCCGGCTAAACCACGCGACAGAACCCCCTCCACGCCACGCTGTTTCAAGCGTGTTGAGCTGGGGCACATCGTCAGCTCCTGTCCCCTGAACCAAGAGCCAATGGAGTGCAGCTGGACGTGGGGTGAGATGTACTGTGCACTGTCTAACCCCCTGGCAGTTAAAAGTACGGGAGTGGTGTTGGTTAATGGGCATTCGGTGCTGGCATTGTTTGACTCCGGGAGCAACATTACCATTGTTGCTCGCCATTATGTTCTACCGCGATAGTGGGCTGCTCCAAACTCCAGGGTCACTTGCATACATGGGAAGACCAGGTCATATAGGTCCGCTTACTGCTACATAACCTGGAAAGGGGAACCTAAAAAAATTTTTGTCGCAGTGTTGCCCGAACCCCCCTTTTCGGTTATATTGGGACATGACTGGTCGGAAAATATACGTGCTGGGACAGTCACAACTCCAGAAACCAGGTTGGGTCTGATCATGGAGAGACATGGTCCCCTCCCAGCTGCTCTCACGCTGCGAACTTTGGCAACTACGGATGACATGGGAGAGCCTTCCTCGTCGGTGGACCCCAATCCAGAAATGCAACCGGATGAGGATCCATCATGAGAAGATGCGCCTCCCGACCTCTTAGCCAGCACGGAGTATCAGTTCCACTTCACGCCGGCTTCATTTAAAAGAGAACAGTGGAATGATGATTCCCTGAAGTTTGCCCTGAATGCGATAGTATCTGTGAACGACATTTCGTTAGCTGATTCCACGCCACCGGGACCCCACTTTGTGCTGGAAAACGAATTGCTGTATGAAGTTGCGGAACATGAAGGTGAGGTACGGAAGTTGCTGCTAGTCCTGTGGACCTACTGGCGGCAAGTGTGTGAACTAGCACATGCCCTCATCCTAGGTGCCCACCTCGGAGCCGAAAAGACACTGGAGAGGCTAAAGCTCCGGTTTTATTGGCCTGGGATTAACGAGGATATCCAGCGCTTCTGTCAGTCCTGCCCAGTCTGCCAGTTGCGGCAGATTCCCAGAAGGGACCGTGCCCCTCTTGTCCCGATTTCTCTCATCGACGTGCCATTTGAACGGATCGGTATTGATCTAGTGGGACCCCGGAACCTTCAACACGAGGCCACAAATATATTCTGGTAATGGTCGATTATGCAACTCGATACCCCAAAGCAGTTCTCCTGCAAGCTGCCAATTCGAAGAACATCGCGCGGGGACTCGTAGCCCTCTTTGCCCGGGTGGGTATACCTAAAGAAGTCCTCACGGACCAAGGTACCCCCTTTACTTCAGATAAGTTCAGGGAGGTTGCCAAGTTGCTCCCCATTAACCATCTCAGGACGGCTGTTTACCACCCCAGACTGATGGGTTGGTGGAACGTTTCAATCAGACCCTGAAACAGATGCTCTGCAAAGTAGTCCGTGCGGACGGTCGGAACTGGGACCAACTTTTACCCTTGGTGCTTTTCGCTTATTGGGAGGTGCCTCAAGCTTCCACCGAGTTTTCCCCTTTTGAGCTTCTATACGGACGCCAACCCTGGGGTATTTTGGATGTATTAAAAGAGGGCTGGGAAGGAGAGGCACTTCCCTCCACTAATATCCTAGAACATATCTCACAGTTACGCGATAGGCTAGAGAAAATTAGGCCCCTCCTAAAGGAACACGTGTCTAGGGCTCAACCAGCGCAAGCCCGCAACTACAACAGAAACTCGTCCCTACGGGAGTTCCACCCGGGGGACCGCATAATGGTACTCATGCCCACTTCCCACTCCAAACTGTTGGCCAATTGGCAAGGTCCGTAGGAGGTTAAAAAGAGGAAAGGAATCGTAGACTATTTGGTGCTTCAGCTGAATCATCGTCCGAGCGAGAGGGTCTACCACGCGAACCTGTTGAAACCCTGGAGGGACAGGGAAGAACCGCCCCTCCACAGTCTGACCCTCTCCCTTTTCTCGGAAAAAGACGTTCTTAACCTCGGCCCCAATTTGAGTCCCTACCAGCGACAGGAGCTCCTGGGAGCGATCCGGTCAGTCTCTGGATTCCAGGGCGGACCGCACTGATTCAGCATGACATATTGACAGACCCGGAGGTGGTAGTCAGGGAACGTCCCTATCACCTCCCGGAAGCGAAACACACAGAGGTAGAGCTAGAGGTACAACGTATGTTGGATCTGAATATCATCGAGGAAAGCCATAGCCCCTGGTCCAGTCCAATCGTCCTTGTCTCTAAAAAAAAAATTTTTTAATTTTTTAAACATGAAAAAGTTTACTTGAGGTTGTTGCAAATTTATTAAAAATAAAAAACTGAAAAATCACATGTACATAAGTATTCATAGTCTTTGCTCAATACTTTGTGGATGCACCTTTGGCAGCAATTACAGCCTCAAGTCTTTCTGAATATGATGCCACAAGCTTGGCACACCTATCCTTGGCCAGTTTTGCCCATTCCTTTTTGTAGCACCTCTCAAGCTCGATCAGGTTGGATAGGAAGCGTTGGTGCACAGCCATTTTAAGATCTCTCTAGAGATGTTCGATCGGATTCAAGTCTGGGCCACTCAAGGACATTCACAGAGTTGTCCTGAAGCCACTCCTTTGATATCTTGGCTGTGTGCTTAGGGTCGCTGTCCTGCTGAAAGATGAACCGTCGCCCCAGTCTGAGGTCAAGAGCGCTCTGGAGCAGGTTTTCATCCAGGATGTCTCTGTACATTGCTGCAGTCATCTTTCCCTTTATCCTGACTAGTCTCCCAGTTCCTGCCGCTGAAAAACATTCCCACAGCATAATGCTGCCACCACCATGCTTCACTGTAGGGATGGTATTGGCCTGGTGATGAGCAGTGCCTGATTTCCTCCAAACGTGATGCCTGGCATTCACACCAAAGAGCTCAATCTTTGTCTTATCAGAACAGAGAATTTTGTTTCTCATGGTCTGAGAGTCCTTCAGGTGGCTTTTGGCAAACTCCAGGCGGGCTGCCATGTGCCTTTTACTAAGGAGTGGCTTCCGTCTGGCCACTCTACCATACAGGCCTGATTGGTGGATTGCTGCAGAGATGGTTGTCCTTCTGGAAGGTTCTCCTCTCTCCACAGAGGACCTCTGGAGCTCTGACAGAGTGACCATCAGGTTCTTGGTCACCTCCCTGACTAAGGCCCTTTTTCCCTGATCGCTCAGTTTAGATGGCCGGCCAGCTCTAGGAAGAGTCCTGGTGGTTTCGAAATTCTTCAACTTACGGATGATGGAGGCCACTGTGCTCATTGGGACCTTCAAAGCAGCAGGAATTTTTCTGTAACCTCGATTTGTGCCTCGAGACAATCCTGTCTCGGAGGTCTACAGACAATTCCTTTGACTTCATGCTTGGTTTGTGCTCTGACATGAACTGTCAACTGTGGGACCTTATATAGACAGGTGTGTGTCTTTCCAAATCATGTCCAGTCAACTGAATTTACCACAGGTGGACTCCAGTTATGCTGCAGAAACATCTCAATCAGGGGAAACAGGATGCACCTGAGCTCAATTTTAAGCTTCATGGCAAAGGCTGTGAATACTTATGTACATGTGCTCTCTCAATTTTTTTATTTTTAATACATTTGCAAAAATCTCAAGTAAACTTTTTTCACGTTGTCATTATGGGGTGTTGTGTGTAGAATTCTGAGGGAAAAAATGAATTTAATCCATTTTGAAATAAGGCTGTAACATAACAAAATGTGGAAAAAGTGATGCGCTGTGAATACTTTCCGGATGCACTGTATATACAATATAAATAATACAGTAACTGCCAAATAATGCAAAGTGTACATGACTTGTGTTTCTCCATTATTGGTGCTCATCAAGTGTGCACACTTTTGTATCCCCTTATGGGGATCAAACCTTGGACAACACCTGAGGTAAAGTCTCTAATGTTGTGCCACGGCGGCTGGTTTGTTTATTTGACAGGGTGAAGATCGGGATCTTAGTTCTGAATCTCAGTCTGATTATTTAGGTGGTTACCTACCAGGTAATGCTTGTGGTTGGCTGGCTAGTCTGGAAACATCCACCACGTCCCCTCAGTTGCAATAAGCAACTCATAGATAAGTAATACAGTATCTGTCAAATTATACAAAAAGTACACAACACATATTCTACCCTTATTGAGGCTTGTCAGGTATGTGCCATATTTGGATCGAACTTCAGACATCTGAGGCAAAGCCTCTGACATTGTGCCACTGTGGCTGGTTTGCTTAGTTGGCAGGGTGAAGATCAGACTACAGTATCACATTCTTAGTTCTTAATCACAGTCTGATTATTTAGGTTGTTACCTTCCAGGTAAAGTTTGAGGTTGGTTGGCCATATATTATATATATATATGGGCGGCACGGTGGCACAGTGGTAGCGCTGCTGCCTCGCAGTTAGGAGATCCGGGTTCGCTTCCCGGGTCCTCCCTGCGTGGAGTTTGCATGTTCTCCCCGTGGCTGCGTGGGTTTCCTCCGGGCACTCCGGTTTCCTCCCACAATCCAAAGACATGCAGGTTAGGTGGATTGGCGATTCTAAATTGGCCCTGGTGTGTTTGTGTGTGTCCTGGCGGTGGGTTGGCACCCTGCCCAGGATTGGTTCCTGCCTTGTGCCCTGTGTTGGCTGGGATTGGCTCCAGCAGACCCCGTGACTCTGTATTCGATTCAGCGGGTTGGAAAATGGATGGATATATATATATATATATATATATAATTTGGGAGGGAAGGCGAATACTAATTCTATCAAAAGTATGTAGCCTCCGATGTATAAGGCAAAGTCAGGCACGGGTAAGACGCGTGTCAAAGATATCTCTCAGTCCAAAAGTTCATTTTAAAAATATTTAGTGAAAGTTAAAGGCAAATAATCCATACAAGAATAAAAAGAAAAATAGTTACACACAAACAATAAAGGCAAACAAGGGAAAAATGTATCTTCTATAAATTTAGTTTTTCTTATGAAGCTTTGGTTACTTCTGTACTTAAAGGTTATTTATTTCTTCTTCTGTATGCTTTAAACATACGGTTCAAAACTTAGATCTTTTAATTTACGAGTTACTTCACACTCAAAAGACCCTTAGGCCGTTGGCACTTAGATATGCGCCAGGCTCAGTGACGTGCATAAACACGAACGCGAGCACAAAAAAGAATTCTTTCAAGGACACGGTTAAAAACCGTATGCCTCTGTACCTTACACAAGGCAAGGCTAAACACTTACTAAAGGACATTGTTTACTCAAAAACTGTTAAGAAATGACAGGAAAATACCAACTCAATTCTATTCACGGGGGTTTTAGGAACCTCCCATATTTTATGCATTATCATCTAGTAAATATTCATACATTTTATAGAACTAGGAAAATGGCTCTTACAAAGTATATACATTATTATTTTTTTTTTAGTCTGTGACCTGGTGTCATACTTATCTAGGAGTCTTCAGCTGTGTCTTCAGGGTTTAGCTGGTTCTCTATAAAATGTTTGCATTCAAGCCACTGGCTAGAGGATCGACTTTAGGCTGTTGGTTTCTTCTCCCAGTCAGATATCAGCTTTTATTCCTTCTGTAATTTTCATTTTACTGATGGATTTGTTACTCTTTTGCTATAGAAAAGATATACTAGTTATTCATCTTTGTTGCTGTAAAACACTCCATCTGTTCATTCAGAATATGTGAGATGGTCCTTCTAATCCTGTATTTCAGTTCTAACTTCTTCTAATTAATAATGCCCAAACTTAATCAAAATTACATATTCTCAACTACTTACCACCATCCTTTCCTACTGTTGTTTTTTCATCACAGACACTCTCATAATGGAGATTGGGGCCCCATTTAGAGAAGGTGTGGTTCAAACTGTGCAGTTGTAGTGTGTTGATGCTTCAGGGGGTGGGAGTTCCTGCAAAATGGTTATTGCAATAAATACAGTGCATTCAGAAAGTATTCACAGTGCATCACTTTTTCCACATTTTGTTATGTTACAGCCTTATTCCAAAATGGATTAAATAAATTCTTTTCCTCAGAATTCTACACACAACACCCCATAACAACATCTTGAAAAAAGTTTACTTGAGAATTTTGCAAATTTATTAAAAATAAAAAAATTGAGAAAGCACATGTACATAAGTATTCACAGCCTTTGCCATGAAGCTCAAAATTGAGCTCAGGTGCATCCTGTTTCCCCTGATCATCCTTGAGATGTTTCTGCAGCTTAACTGAAGTCCACCTGTGGTAAATTCAGTTGATTGAACATGATCTGGAAAGGCACACACCTGTCTATATAAGGTCCCACAGTTGACAGTTCATGTCAGAGCACAAACCAAGCATGAAGTCAAAGGAATTGTCTGTAGACCTCCGAGACAAGATTGTCTCGAGGCACAAATCTGAGAAGGTTACAGAAAAAATTCTGCTGCTTTGAATGTCCCAATGAGCACAGTGGCCTCCATCATCCGTAAGTGGAAGAAGTTTGAAACCACCAGGACTCTTCCTAGGGCTGGCTGGCCACCTAAACTGAGCTATCATGGGAGAAGGCCTTAGTCAGGGAGGTGACCAAGAATCCGATGGTCACCCTGTCAGAGCTCCAGATGTCCTCTGTGGAGAGAGGAGAACCTTCCAGAAGGACAACCATCTCTGCAGCAATCCACCAATCAGGCCTGTATGGTTGAGTGGCCAGACGGAAGCCACTCCTTAGTAAAAGGCACATGGCAGCCCGCCTGGAGTTTGCCAAAAGCCACCTGAAGGACTCTCAGACCATGAGAAACAAAATTCTCTGTTCTGATAAGACAAAGATTGAACTCTTTGGTGTGAATGCCAGGCGTCACGTTTGGAGGAAACCAGGCACCGCTCATCACCAGGCCAATACCATCCCTACAGTGAAGCATGGTGGTGGCAGCATCATGCTGTGGGATGTTTTTCAGCAGTAGGAACTGGGAGACTAGTCAGGATAAAGGGAAAGATGACTGCAGCAATGTACAGAGACATCCTGGATGAAAACCTGCTCCAGAGCACTCTTGACCTCAGACTGGGGCGACGGTTCATCTTTCAGCAGGACAACGACCCTAAGCACACAGCCAAGATATCAAAGGAGTGGCTTCAGGACAACTCTGTGAATGTCCTTGAGTGGCCCAGCCAGAGCCCAGACTTGAATCCGATTGAACATCTCTGGAGAGATCTTAAAATGGCTGTGCACCGACGCTTCCCATCCAACCTGATGGAGCTTAAGAGGTACTGCAAAGAGGAATGGGCGAAACTGGCCAAGGATAGGTGTGCCAAGCTTGTGGCATCATATTCAGAAAGACTTGAGGCTGTAATTGCTGCCAAAGGTGCATCAACAAAGTATTGAGCAAAGGCTGTGAATACTTATGTACATGTGATTTCTCAGTTTTTTTATTTTTAATAAATCTGCAAAAATCTCAAGTAAACTTTTTTCACGTTGTCATTATGGGGTGTTGTGTGTAGAATTCTGAGGAATAAAATGAATTTAATCCATTTTGGAATAAGGCTGTAACATAACAAAATGTGGAAAAAGTGATGCGCTGTGAATACTTTCCGGATGCACTGTATCTATGTAAATATTTATTTATATAAATGTACACCCTTGCGGGCTTCACTTAGTTCAGGCCATTTTAGCATAATTCATAAACAGACTGATTTAGGCTGCTTGTGCATATACTGTACCAAATACAATATTCTTACTGTAAAAACCTGTCTATGGAGACCTACAGAACTACAGTTCCTCAAAAATACTGAGGGAATACAAAGCAACCATTTAACAAAAGTGACTATGAATTTTTGACAACTCTGTGCCTGCTTGGCTCTTTTACAGGGAGTAACTTGTCATATTCACTCAAGAAGGATGTACAGATTACATGGGGAACTGCCAGAGCCTCACTGCAATGGGGCAACCAGGAGTAAAACAATTGGAAACAATGGGAAAGAGGGGTCCTTTCATCGGATTGGCTGGCCGAGCAACGTTTCAGCCGTGGAATGGCCAAATGGGGAGGCAGCTTGATGGATGAGGTCTCCAGGACTCTAAAAATATCCAAATCTTATTATGTGATATCATCTACAGTTAAATTCTGCTCTGTGCTTCTAAAATTTGTATTATTATGCTGTATTAAGGATTTGTTCTGTTCTGTGTATTGTATTGTATCGACCCCCTTCTTTTGACACCCACTGCACGCCCAGCCTACCTGGAAATGGGTCTCTCTTTGAACTGCCTTTCCCAAGGTTTCTTCCATTTTTCCCTACAATGGTTTTTTTTGGGAGTTTTTCCTTGTCTTCTTAGAGAGTCAAGGCTGGGGGGCTGTCAAGAGGCAGGGCCTGTTAAAGCCCATTGCGGCACTTCCTGTGTGATTTTGGGCTATACAAAAATAAACTGTATTGTATTGTATTTTATGAGTCCCCTTAGAATTGAACATTTTGCTAAACTTTGCTCTAAAAGAAAAAACCTGGGAAGAAAATTTAAAAGAAAAATGGACTCAGACTGCTGTTTTAACTCAATAGTGAGGAACGAGAATGATTCAGTCATTAGCTGAATGTTAATAAAGTCAAACCAAAATATTCTAGTTTGGAGAGATCTTTGCCAATTTCTAGCAGCTTCAGAAGCAAATTTGTTTTGAAGTTTTGTGAAACATGGAAAAAGTTCTGTATTCAATGCTGTATTCATTGTATGTATTGAAGAGGTGGTGAAAGATGTAGGTGTGTGTGGTGTTGCAGTGTTTGCAGACTTATTTCTATCACTCAGGCAACTTCAGATTCTGCCATTTGTCAAGCTGTTGTCCACAGAAGAGTGTCTATGGTTTGGAGGTTCACTTTGTTTCTATTCTCACACCCCTGATTATCTCTGTATCTATGTCTGATGACATGTTTTGTTTGTTCACACAGACTATCTAACAGGTAGGTTTGCATTCTGGGATCTCAATCAGCTTCTCTTCTTGGAAAACTGAAATTGTTATCCTAATCAACTAGAGAGACTTGGGCAGTTTTGTTTGTTGGAAAACCTAACCAGGCTTTGTTTGTGTTTTTTTCACCAGCTCAGTAAGACATATGGATCTGTGTTTACTGTGTGGCTGGGCCCCAAGCCTGCTGTGGTGCTTAGCAGCTATACCACCCTCAAAGATGCCCTGTTGACACAAGGAGAAGAATTCAGTGGCAGATATATCTATCCTGTGCTCCAGAAGTCAACTGAAGGATACGGTAAGTTAAACTGTGATGCATGTACTGTATTTTAATGGCACAATGCGCATGAGACCTAGGTTATTATAGTTAACGAAAAATAAAATCAAAACTGAAACTATTATTAAAAAAGCATTTTCATATACTGAAATAACATAATTAACAAAACTGAAATGAAAAACTAAAATTAAATGAAACTGTTAAAATAGCTGGAAAGACTAACTAAAATAAAATATTTTGCTAAACATAATTTTAGTTTTTGTTTTTTTTTTAATTAATTTTCTTGCTGTTAGTTTCTAACCCTGTGAACATTGTCCCGGACACAGACAGGTTGACACACTCATGTCACCAAACACACATTTATTTTAATTTCTTTTTACAGTTTTGTGCTCACTAATCCCCAATACCCCTCAGTCCAGGCCAATCCAATGCCTTGTCTTTCTCTTCTTCTCTTCTTCAGGCCTCCTCCTGCCTTCTCCAGACCTTGTCCAATCTTCCACCCGGCTGTTGTCCCTTCTGCAGGGAGGCGGCCCCTTTAAATAAGCACCCAGATGTGCTCTAGGTGTGTTCCCGGAAAACTCCCAGTGACATGCCCCAGTGTGGCGGAAGTGCTGGCTGTCTCCCCGGAAGCACTCCGGGTGTCCTCGTTTTCTCTTCCCCCCAGCACTTCCGGGTGTGGCGGAAGTGCTGAGGTCTAGGGTCTTCCTGCTATTGGGGTCCCCCTGGCGGTAACCCAGGGTCCCTACCGGTCGAAGTTTCCCAGCTGTTTACCCGAGGCCTCCAGGGCAGTTGCCACCTCGAGGTCTGGAGGAGACACCAGCCCTCCTTCTGTCTTCTCAGGTGTCCCGGCTGGGTACCACCTCCATCTGGTTGTGGCAACCCTTTTAACATTTAACTCTAAAACTGAAAGCCATCCACCACGTGCCACCTGCACATATTCATCCAGTGATTGGCGGCTGGTGACAGAGGGTGGGTGTTCATACAGCATTTGCAGTGACAGAACAAGCTGAACACTCGTGTAAAACGTGGAATAGAAAGCGATTTACGTGCCGCCTTTCTTTGCATTTGTTGTATATCAAGATGTAATTCAAACACTTGAAATTGGAATGTGCTGCTCAACAAAAATTTTACCATATGGACAAAAAAATCACGAGTGAGTAACGTTTCAGTTTATTTCTAAGGTGCCTTTTTTTTGTTGACAGTATCTTACCTGCCACTTTGAACTTGAAGTATACAAAGTATAGAGAACGTATACTAATCATGAAAAAAATTCGACCTCGACATTTTGATGAATCTTGATGTTTTAGAACTTCCGAAAATATCATTTTTACTTAATTATGTCTGTGTGCGTGTGTGTGTGTGTGTGTGTGTGTACAAACACGATATCTCACAAACACAACTAGATAGATGGATGAAATTTGGCATGTGGTTGTTAAACCAAAATTGTAGATCTGTATTAACTTTTGGGCCAAATCCATCAACCGGATGTGGTACTTTACCTGAATACATACTCAATTTTTTTATTCATGCACCTGCAGAGCCTGATTTATTCAACTTTAGTTTTATAATAATTGTTCAATATATTATTAATTTGATTTTATTTGTTGTTGATGGTTCTTTTAATGTGATTGGCCAGCACAATATGCTGATCTTGTTTGATGACCTAGTCATTCTCTCGATCAGTGTTCTTTTACTTTCAAAAACTAGGAGTGGTCTCCCCTAGACTTTCTTGGATACTCAGATATGGGGATGGATATTTGAGGAGTAAACCGCAAGACAATGATTTTTATATTATGTATATTAAGGAACCATCAACAACAAATCAAATGGATTTGATCTGCACACTCATTCAAGCCTAAGAGCCCTGTTCTTCCTTACCCCCCGTGATGTTCATAGTCACACCTGTCAGAACACAGTAGAATCTCTTTTTTTTACAGTTTTTCTCGATTGGTTTGGCTCATTTCTTGAAACAGAAATTACATTCTTAAAACTATAAGATCATTTGGCCAAACAGTCTTACAGTTCTGCGCAACATTACAGCTCACTAGCAAAAGGTCATATCTTTCCCAAAACTGTTCATACATGCTTCAAAATAGATTCCTTTCCCATATAAAGAGTCAGTACCATCAAAATGTCAAAGATCTTTCTCAATTGCGTTGGCTCATTTGCATTCACTTAGTGCGTTTTTCCAAAATAACCTGGATGGTTTAGCACAACACCATGGATCACCTGCAAAAGCTCGTATCTCTCCCAAAATAGTTTACCCATGTGTCAAAACTAAATTCCTTTCCCATTTAAATAGTTAGTGCCCCCAAAATGCATCGTCCCTTTGGCATCGTGTAAGCACTGCAAGTCAAAATGCCTAGATGTTTTGTCACTATGGCAGAGGTCTAGCCAACAGAATACAATTATGTATAAAACTGAAAAAAAAAGGATTTTACAGTAAGAGCAGCCTCCAAAGTTTGACATCAGACACACTGCACTCCTACTTCCAAGGAAATTGTAATCATTTTATTGACACACATAAAGTAACTTCCATACATTAGAGTACATAAAATGTATACAGTATTCTGTACATGTACGAAATATAAACACAAACAAAAAACAAGAAAAATTATATCTAGCCTACAGTAGGGCTTACAGTAAATAAAGTTTCACAACTAAGGTAACTTTCACTGGTTGTTGTCGTCACCGTCCCTCTCCTGGCCACCATCCTCATCCTCCTGGCCATCCACGCTGCTCTCTGTTTGGCCATAGATTCTCATCCACATCGGCGGATATTTTCCCTTGCGATGCAGCGAGAGAAGAAACGGCGAATGTCTCAACCATCCCCTACACTGATCCCCTGTAATGTCCTCACATGCAGCATCCATTGCATGGAGCAGGGATCTCTGGTCTTGAGCCTGATGTTCATAGACTTTCCACCTCCAAGCGAAAAAATTCCTCAATGGGATTAAGGAAAGGAGAGTATGGTGGTAGTAGCTCCATGAGCATCCTTGGATGGGTGGTGAACCAGGCCCTGATGAGCGGCCCACGGTGGAAATTTACATTGTCCCACACGATCACATAGTGTGGTAGGTGAGGCCCTTCGAGACCTCTCTCATTTTCTGGGACCAGATGTGTATAAAGACGGTCCAAGAAAATGAGGAGCTTTTGAGTGTTATATGGGCCTAAACTGGGGATGTGTGTGGCCACACCATTCTCAGATATGGCAGCACACATTGTTAAATTGCCCCTCGCTGGCCTGGGACATCCACCGTGGCCCGCTGACCAATGATGTTACGCCACGTCTGCGGCCCTTGGCCAGGTTGAAACCAGCCTCATCGACAAATACAAGGATGTGAGATGTTTCATTCCCTTCCAATGCCATTATTCTCTACAATAGAGTAAAAAAAATCAAATCAGTCATATAGAGGAGTCATACACAACAGAAATAGAAAATTACATGGGATTGTTCTATGTTCTCCTCCACAAGTTCAATATAGCCTGCTACTGGCCACTACTCCAGTGGTTCCAAACCTGGGGTACAGGCCTATGCAGAGGCACTGCAGGGAGTATTTGACACAAAGAGGGAGAAACACTGTTGCAGTTTTTAGGCAAAATGCTGTAGTCAGATAAAGCTGGATTCTAAAGGTAAAGAGGATACTGAAAACCAAACAAATTGGGAACCACTGCTTACTGTAATGTTACTATAATAGACAACCAATAACTGACTTACATGCACATACTGGTACCGCAGCTCTTTCACTCTGTCAGAATTCCTCTCAAATGGTACCCTGTAAATCTGCTTCATGGTCATCTGATGCTTCTTCAATACCCGGTCTATTGTGGAGATGCTGATAGAGTTGACATTTTGGAATATGGCATTGTCTTGAAGGATTGCATCACGGATCTGTCTCAAAGTGAGAGCATTATTTGCAATCACCATGTTACAGATCTCTTGTTCTTGTTGTTCATTGAGAAGTTTTCTTCTGCCACCCATGTGAGGTTGTCGTCCAATCCTAGACGTAGAAGTCAAAGGACAACACTGTATGACAATTGTAATGTATGCCGTATTTGTTACAGAATGAGTTACTGTACTGTAACATCATATTGCAACATCACATTGAGGTAATATATTACAGTACTGTAGGCCTACACACACACACACGGAATGAAGAGTTTATACATGTCTTGCTTTACAGTATGCACAGTACTGTATACTGTAATGACTCCATCATTGACTGAGTACATACCTGTTTTCCCTGCGAAAGGTTTGGATGATGGAGGAGACAGTAGAGCGAGGCACATTAGGCTGCACTCGGCCCAGCCTCTGCCATTGTCAGGCGATGGTTAACCACATGGTCTACAATTGTGGCCCGAATCTCATCCGGGACAGCATGGTGTCTTCGTGCTCCTCGGCCTCTTCCCCCTATTCCACCACCACGCATCCTCACTCCTCCTCCTCTTCCTCTTCTTCTTCTTCTTCCTCTTCCTCCTCCTCTCTCCTCTTCTTCTTCCTCGAGCAGGAGGTTGCCCTTCTTGATTTACTTGGTGAGGTACCTCCATGTTCAAATGGTACTGGCCCTAGCCAAGCTCTATATATACACGTTTGGCAGCATTCACAACAATAGACAGCACCTGTCAGGTAACTAAACAAACTGTTTGGTTGGTCATCTGAGATGTGGGAAACTCCTCCTTCGTTGGTCAAGTTCTAATTTCACCTGATTGTCAATTACTGTCATGAATTTATCAAATGTTCCAAGAAATTCATATATGGTGTTCATGGTATTATGTTCTTGACTAATTTTGACAATTGAACAGACTATTGTGCATATGATGACTTACACGATGAAATCATGCTGACATGTTTTGGAGAGAACAACCATTAGACTGAGAATCAACTAATCAGTTTAGATCAGCAAGATCTATTTATTTGGAAAATGTGCTAAATGTGGGCTTATTGTGCTAACTGCAGGCTACTTGTACTTAACCATTTGCAAAGATGCACTGAGACACTTGAGACATGTACTAAGGCATTTGCAATTTGATGAAATCAATGAGAAATGCCATTCTGTTGTGAACATTTGCAAGGTGGTTTGGAGATCTGTCCATGTTATTTTGAGAATGTCATCTCGGTTTCAAGAAATGAGCCAAACCAATCGAGAAAAACTGTAATATATTTTTCCAGGCCTGTAGGTGCAAAATTCTGTCTATAAATTGTTTGTGCCTTAGATGGAATCAGAGATCAATATGGCTGGTAGAAAATAACAAAACCCAGTGTTTGAGATTTTAAATGAAATATTGAAGGCATTCATTATAAGCACATTGTTGTTGTAGCAGGATATGTTGTGTGCTGTAGACATTTAGAGTAAAAACCCTCACACCTTAAAATTCACCTAAAGTTCCTTACAAATTGGCCCTTTCTGGGCAATAAAAGGAAAAAAAAAGTGCCAACAGTCAACACAGATTTGTTCAGCACGAATGAAATTGAAAATATTTTAAAATTTTTAAAATTGTGTATAATCTTTCATATTCAGTAC
>NW_024377073.1:0-5011 GCF_016835505.1 Polypterus senegalus | reverse complement strand
TCCAGGGCGGTCTGAGTATTTCACAATCTGCTCAGTTGATTTTCACGCACAACCATTTCTGGGTTTACCAAGAATGGTGTGAAAAGGAAAACATCCAGTATGCGGCAGTCCTGTGGGCGAAAAATGCCTTGTTGATGCTAGAGGTCAGAGGAGAAGAATTTAATGATTCAAGCTGATAGAAGACCAACTTTGACTGAAAAAAATCCACTCGTTAAAACCCGAGGTATGCAACAAAGCATTTGTGAAGCCACAACACGCACAACCTTGAGGCAGATGGGCTACAACAGCAGAAGACCCCACCGGTACCACTCATCTCCACTACAATAGGAAAAAAAGGCTACAATTTCCCCACAAGCTCACCAAAATTGGACAGTTGAAGACTGGAAAAATGTTGCCTGGTCTGATGAGTCTGATTTCTGCTGAGACATTCAAATGGTAGAGTCAGAATTATATAAACAGAATGAGAACATGGATCCATCATGCCTTGTTCCACTGTGCAGGCTGTGGTGGGGGTGTAATGGTGTGGGAATGTTTTCTTGGCAATTTAGGCCCCTTAGTGCCAATTGGGCATCTTTTTAAAAATGTCACGGGCTACCTGGAGCATTTTTCGACCATGTCCATCCCTTCTGACCACCATTACCCATCCTCTGAGGGCTACTTCCAGCAGGATAATGCACCATGTCACAAAGCTCAATCATTTCAAATTGGTTTCTTGAACATGAAAAATGAGTTCACTGTAACTAAAATGGCCCCCACAGTCACCAGATCCTAAAACCCAATAGAGCATCTTTGGGATGTGGTGGAACGGAGCCATGCCCTGGATGTGCATCCCACAAATCTCCATCAACTGCAAGATGCTATCCTATCAATATGGGCCAACATTTCTAAAGAATCCCTTTAGCACCTTGTTGAATCAATGCACGTAGAATTAAGGCAGTTCTGAAGGCTAAAGTGGTCAAACACCGATTAGTATGGTGGCCCCAATAACCCTTTTTAGGTGAGTGTTTTATATATATACCTCTATTCTGGGACATTACTTGATTGGAGATACTTTGTGTGTGTTAAAAAAAAAAAAACATTTATATTTGAATGTCAGTAATCAGAAAAAAATTATTATCTGATATTTCAATTAATTTTCAAATGTTTACCTTTTTAAAATATAACTCTTGTTTTGACTATCTGTCTAGTTCAAATAAATAAAGATATTTGGAATTTTAGCATTTATTTGTTATACAGTCTTTACTGTCCAGTGTTGCATTATTGCTCATTTTTTTTCAGTAATTCAAATGAAAATCGGAGTTAAATAAAAAAATTAATGGCACCTATTTAAATTTAATCAAACTTGTTTATTTTAGGTAAATTTGAGTAAATTGATAAATTAAGTGTACCAGTAGTGCAGTATATTAAATCTACTCAGAAATATTGTTTGTAATTTGTTGCCTTATTTTTTTTAAAGTACTTAACGCATTATTTTTACAGTGATAAATAATGTCATCTAAAAAAAAAAAAGATTATTATTATTATTGTTGTTGTTATTTTAGTAAATTTACAATTAATTTGCATATTTTGTACATCAAATAATTGAAATAAAACACAGTCATTCAAAAGTCAACAGATTTATTTAGATATTCTTCTCTTTATCTTTTCAAACTAAGCTCTTCAAAACTTCTAACTTTTATTTTGTCTTTCAGTTCAAAGTAAATAAAACAATTCAAACTAAACCCACTCCAGTCAGTCACAGCACACCATTTTCTTCCTGCTCTGCTCAGTGAGTGCTGTCATTTGACACGAGGATCAAACAGTTGCCACCTTCCTGTGTGTGTCTCAGGACCAAAGGTGACTCCTTTTCCAAACTGATGTTCCCCCTGAGTGTTGGACAGTCCCGTCTGCAGGAGAAGTTCTACCCTCCTCCCATGAGGCTCATATCACTTTGATTTGTCTTGTAATGGTGGGTTTCAGCTCTTTAATGTGTGACATGACCAAGGAGAGCCCAGCTGCTTCAGGAAGATCCGGTGACGTCTGTCACCTTCTGATGACTTCCAGTCTGGGAAGGCCATGATGGCGTAACATCCACCGAGTTCATAAGTAATGCCATCAGCCATCTGTTTATTTTCTTCTGCATGTGAACATTTTGTCCAGATGACCCAGATTATCCACACCACTTTTGGTTGCATTATAGTGTAGTATGTTCTCTCATTTTTGCTTTTCACCCTCAACCTTGATGTCAGGGTACATGGAGGACAGCACCAGTACCGTGTTTCCTTTTGCTGGAACACATTACACAAGGGTAATTGGCCCATAACAGAAAAATGTCAACTGTTGACGTCCCTGTCCCTGTTAGGTTCATCTCCTTTGGGATATGTGGCTTGTTTGCCTTTATAGTGCCCACATATGTCAGTCCATTTTCCAGTAAGGCTTCAGCTAAGGGAATGGAAGTAAAAAAAAAACTGGCAGCTGTGACATTTCTGCCACTTTTGTGCCAAGGACCTACAAGCTCTTTTTCTACACGGACCCCTTTTATTTACGTCTCATTCCTCCCAGGCTGTCTGTCGAGGTATATGTCACCCTAGAGAGGTTTGCCTAATCTTTTTTTTTTTTTTTTTTATATATATATATATATATATATATATATATATATATATATATAAAGTCGATATATGACAATATATCTTTGACATAATGTATCAGACAAAGGATATTACAGCAATCCACAATAACAATAATGAATTATTAGCAACTACCTGAATTGTCGTTTCAGGCTGTCCTTAACTGTATCAACTGAAGTGTGTAACGTCAACACAAATTACAAAATATAACTAGTACTAGGTGTTGTACCGTGTTAGCCATTATGAATGTAGAGAAAAACCATACAAAGCCAATAAAAGGTGTCATTTTGCTTGGCTTTTCTACAAAATATAACTAGAGAGTCAAGTGTCAGAGAGACCCTCACAAATATCGAGCTCAGTTCCTTCGAGTGGTTGAGGCTTCACAAGCCTCCTTAACTGCTCAGGTCTGCTCAGCGCTTTGACCGCCTTGACGGTTCATTAGCCAGTGCATGTCTGCTCGGTGTTTCGACTCTTTATTCATTGAGCTCCGTTTGAAGAACATGAGGTGTCAGCGGAGTTCAAAAACTCGATAGAATTGACAGCGAAATGAATGTGGATGATCAATACATTTTAAAATGATTGTGCCCATTAGTGACAAGAAACAAAACTATAAATTATACATCAGACAAATGCCGAATTGTAGAATGTACAATGCAGCAGAGAGGAGCTTTAGTAATACGGGGGACGACACATCTCTCACTGTAATACTCACTTCTCGTTAATATCCCTTCCTCGCTTCGTGCAGCGTTTTCATGCAGCTCTCATTTTTTCTTCAGAACCGTATCATATACGTAGTATATGTCTTTATACATTTTGTCGTCTTCATTAGGAGAATACAATGATGCTCTCATGTCTCACAAATTTAACATACAAACATGTATACATAATAAACTTACATGATATACACAAACAGACAGTAGTGGAGCAGCGGTAGCGTTGCCGTCCCATATAAAGCACGCGTGGGGTTCGGGTCCCACGTCCATCGAATGTGAATTGTTACCCCAAAGATTCTAGTTTTGTTATTTTTGTTTTAACAGTAAATTCCACCGTGGACCGACAGCGAGCAAGGTGAGCTATCAAAGTGGGGTTGGATCGCCATAAGCGGCCAAGGGGCACACACCCCTAGTAATGATATATCAAACATAAATGCGCACATTTCTTTTATCTCGTCTAATTACAGTCTTTGTATGTACTCAGATATACACTCACATAGTCTATATATCACATTTTCTGTCGCTTCATTTTTCTTTTGGTGTTTTCCTCCTACTTATCCACTACTTGGGTCCCACAGCTCCTTCACATGCACTCACACTTGTCTCCGATCCTGTGGCTTATTTTACTACCAGCAAGAGATAGCGGAGCTCACGCGGTCACTCACTCGAATCATTTCTTATTCAGTGATGGGGCATTTAAAATATATGTGTGTGTGTGTGCCTACACTTCACCTATAGCTGCTTTTGTTATTTAGTGGTGCTAACCTAAACACTCTGCACCATTTTTTCTGATGCTGTAATTTTTTTTATTGCTTCACCAACAAACATCTGCATTATGTCTAATTCTGTTTTTCTTTTAATTTCTTTATTCTCACTGACATCTTTTATTTTATAATTCTTTATGTGTTTTATCATCTCTTCACATACCCATAGTTGAGATCCTCCGTGACAATACTTTTTCCACACTCATTTCCAGACTTTGTACAGGACTAAAATTATGGATCTGAAAAGCATTCCTGGTTTATCTGAGCCTAATGAAAACTTTTGAAGTCTCTCTCGTAAGGCGTAAAGGTAAAGGGTGCACACTGTCCGGGGGCATCAACCCCAGAATGAGAAGTGTCAAACCGTTATTATGTCCTTGCGGAGCTGGACGGTGTCTCTTATAATTCTGAGGTGATAGGCAGTGATGAGGAGCCCCAACGGCCCACCTCAAAACCAGTTCCCAAAAAGAGAGAGGTAGTGATACTTGGGGACTCAGTCATTAGGGGGATTGAAGCGCAGGTGTGCTCCAGAGGGAGAGAGTCTCGCACAGTGTGTTGCGGTCCGGGAGCACAGGTGGGAGACCTCCCTGGAAGGGTGGATAGACTCTTGGCCAGAGCGGGGGTGGATTCAGTTGTCATTGTCCATGTTGGAACAAATAACATACCTAAGGTTAGTCTGTCAGTTCTGTGATCCAAATTCAAAGAGTTAGGTATAAAGCTGAGGAACAGAACTGACAAGGTAGTCTTCTCCAAAGTTCTGCCTGTGCCACGCGCCAGTCCAGGCAAGATTGAGGTGATTAGAAGGCTTAACGTGTGGCTCAAATCTTGGTGCAGGGTAGAAGGGTATAGGTTTAGGGGGCATTGGGACTCCTTTTCCGCCATGACGGGTTATTTCTGAACTGCAGGCACCTGAGGGGGACTAGTAGGATGT
>NW_024377072.1:0-17940 GCF_016835505.1 Polypterus senegalus | reverse complement strand
GGTTTATTCCGGCCTTGCACCTTCTGCCAGGCCCCTAACACACACAAACCCACGACCCTGATGGCGATTAAACGGGTTAGAAAATGACCTGACGATCTTGAGTTTTGGGACCGTCAGTTCATAACTGGCCTCCCAGCTAATCCGTCTCCTCCGTGAAATCAAAATGAGTAAATGACGTGATGTTCACGTCCGTAGAAAGAACAAAAAAATAAAAGCAACTTAACTTACAGTATAAAGAAATGTATGAAACCTGGCTGGGTGACATTATATGTTACAGCGGCTAAATGTCTACTCTGTGGGCGGCATGGTGGTGCAGTGGGTAGCGGTGCTGCCTCGCAGTTAGGAGACCTGGGTTCGCTTCGGTCCTCCCGCGTGGGTTTGCATGTTCTCCCGTGTCTACGTGGGTTTCCTCCCACAGTCCAAAGACATGCAGGTTAGGTGTATTGGTGGCCCTAAATTGTCCCTGCTTGGTGGGCTGGTGCCCTGCCTGGTGATTTGTTCCTGCCCTGTGCTGGCTGGGATTGGCTCCAGCAGACCCCTGTGACCCTGTATTAGGATATAGTGGATTGGAAAATGGCTGGCAAACTGACTAACTACTCTGTGTTTCTGTTATACTGAAAAAACAACCTCCCAGCTTCATTGTCTAAAAATGATAAGGATTCAATGTTTCTCTGTTTTTATTTTATTTTTGAACCTTAAGATAGCGTGCTGCTCAATAAAACAAATGATAACAGACACAACAATTTCCTTCCAAATCAATACGGACTAAACAAAGGAAATGGAAATACAAAGGGAAAGAAGACTCTGTATTTCATCCGGCGCTGTCATTTCTCAGCGAAGCGCCACATTGATCAGCTCTCTATCAAGTTCGGATGCAGCCAGCAATTTCGGCTTAAGCACAAATTTGAAACTCCCATCAGGAACTTCTTTTTATGTTTAAGAAATTGAACTCCAATTAAGTGTCCACGTCCAACAGCTAAAAACAGCACAGCAATCTTCTCATCCCTCGAACTGGAACCCGCTGTCTATGAAAGCCAAATGAAATTGGAAAGTACAGTACATTACTTGTACAAGCTATTACACTCTATTATTGTTGTTATTTTAGAGTATGATTCATTATTACAAAAATATCTCCTGCCCTGGCCTGTTCCTGCCTTGTGCTCAATGCTTGCCAGGATTGGCTCCAGGATCCCCACGTTCCCACACAGGGTAAGCAGGTATGTGCCTGAGAGCTCCTAAGTGCATAAATGACTCAAAATATCCACTAGAGGGCGAAATCACCATTAAACCCTGGCCTGTAATGCAAAGGGCTTTTAAAAAATGTAATAAATAAAGAATTTATTTCCAAAAGCTTATTGATGGAGACTTGTTGATGGAAAAAGACTTGTTGTTGCAGAAATAATTATTTCCAAAAGCTTGTTCATGGAGAAGTATAGAGAAGGCCAGAAGGAGTTGCATTGCATCTTTGTGGACCTGGAGAAAGCAGATGACAGGGTGAGGAGAGAGGAGTTGTGGTATTGTATGAGGAACTCAGGAGTGGCAGAGAAGTACATAAGAGTTGTACAGGGATTGTACGAGAGAAGTGTGACCGTGGTGAGGTCTGCGGTAGGAGTGACGGAGGTGGGATTACATCAGGGATCGGCTCTGAGCCCCTTCTTATTTGCAATGGTAATGGACAGGTTGACAGGCGAGATTAGACACACGTCTCCATGGACTGTGATGTTTGCTGATGACACTGTGATCTGTAGCGGTAGTAGAGAGCAGGCTGAGGAGACCCTGGAGTGGTGGAGATCTGAGAGGAGAGGAGAAGAATGAAGGTCAGTAAGAACAAGACAGAATACATGTGTGTGAATGAGAGGGATGTCAATGGAATGGTGAGGATGAAGAGAGTAGAGCTGGCGAAGGTGGATGAGTTTAGATACTTGGGATCAACAGTACGGAGTAATGGGCATTGTGGAAGAGAAGTGAAGAAGAGAGTGCAGGCAGGGTGGAGGAGTGATTTGTGACAGACGAGTATCAGCAAGAGTGAAAGGGAAGGTCTACAGGACGGTAGTGAGACCAGCTATGTTATATGGGCTGGAGACGATGGCACAGGAGACAGAGCTGGAGGTGGCAGAATTAAACATGCTAAGATTGGCATTGAGCATGACGAGGATGAAGAGGATTAGAAATGAAGACATTAGAGGGTCAGCTCAAGTTGGACGGTTGGTAGACAAATTCAGAGAGCCGAGATTATGCTTGGTTTGACGTGCAGAGGAGAGATGCTGGGTATATTGGGAGAAGGATGATAAGGATAGAGCTGCCAGAGAAGATGAAAAGAGGAAGGCCTAAGAGACGGTTTATGAATGTGATGAGAGAGGACATGTAGGTGATGGGGGTAACAGAACAAGATGATGAGGACAGGAAGATATGGAACAAGATGATCTGCTGTGGCGACCCCTAATAGGAGCAGCCGAAAGAAGAAGAAGATTTCCAAAAGCTCTGTGGACCAAAAATAAACTGCAAGGAGCACAAAGGCACAGTCAGGAATGCCTTCAATAAAAGCAATTAACGCCCCCATCACAAAACCAAAGAGTTCTCAAGATGAAAAGCACTGAGGTCAAAAAAATATCCAGAAATTCACAAAAGGAACGATGACAGATGAGCGCTATCAAATCTCAATAGTAACTAGAAAAGAGATTCTGGTTGAACCGCATAGGGTGTGGTTGCCCCTGTCATTACAGGGCTAAAGGCAGTCCAATGTGGTGAAGGGCAGGTAGCCCTCTGGGGAACCTAATAGCCCCCCAGACACACACACAAGAAAAATAAAAGAGTCACCCACCTTAATAAAAAGGTGTATCTGACTATGTGTATCTATCCGGTTGCTATATCTTTGTCATTCCAACAGATGGTACATCACAAGCATTAGCACTACTGTTACGCCTCCCATACCAAATGGCACATAACAGAGACATATGCATTGCAGTTGTCATTCCAACACACGGGAACTTGCAGACATTTGTAGTAAAGCATTTTATTACAACAGCTGTTTGTGATGTGCCATCTGCTGGAATGACAATTGCAATGCATTTTATTAGTACCTGGATTACTAAAAACATTTCAGCAGATGGTGTACTGCAAACATTAATGCTAAGATCTGCATTGATTTTTTAGATTTCAACACGTCTTAGATGAGTAGCAGAGCAATCCACTTTAATAAAAGGGTAAATGTCTACGTGTCCACCCAGTTGCTCTGTCCGTCATTCCAATCATAAACAATTTTAGCAATAAAATGCATTGCAAACAATGTCATTCTTCCTCTGGGTATCCTTTCCGCACATCATTACACAATTTATTACACAATTCGTTGCAGCTATACTGACATAATGTTTTTGGGGGGTTTGGGGGGAAATGGACACAAACCATTCACCAGCCTATTGGTGGTTTCTTAATCTGCTGGGAGGTGCCATGAGAGCACTTAAGGTCCTTACTCATGTAAATTAGAGTTGATTTGATTCATCTTTATTGTCGTGGAGTAAAGTACAAGTACCATGGCAACGAAATGCAGTCTTGTAGCTACCCAGCTAATTTCAAGTAATCAGATAAATATAAACATGTACAGCAGTGAGGGATTTCACCAATAAAAGTGAGTCAAGAGTATACACAAATTGATTAGTTAGAGTTCAAATACAATATGGACAGGGTGTTCAGTTTGCACAGTCGTTATGAGCTGGAGTCCCAAAGCACGTGGTCCCAAATTTTCCAAAGACACTTCCCAAAATGGCCACTGGAGGGGGATATACTGCCAAACCTCAGCTAGAATAAGGGCAAGCACAGAATCCTTATTATTGTACTTAAAAAAGATGTATTTTCTCAAGAAGGTCTGCCGCACAAAAGAAGCTCTGTGGTGCACAAGAGACAAAATGGAGTTGCCTGAAACTAAAAGGCAATGCAAAGCAAGCGATGAAGTTAGAAACGGAGGGTGAAATCAAAAACCCGGCAAACCACAAAAGCACAAGCACAGCGAGGCACAAGCTCCAAACCTGAGCGCATTCATCATGAACTGCAGGGGACCTCTGAAGAAACCATCCAGTTTGATAGGGTGGAGGGCAAGACCTGGCAATGATTGGCAGGTGGCACCGCCCCTTTTTTTGGGTCCACTCACAGAATAAATGGAACATCACAAAGGCTTGGAAACAAATGCAGATAATGAAAAGAATCCTGCAAATTATGAACAAAAGAAACGGCAACACATACAGAGAAATCAAAGCAAGCATCTGAACCAAAGAAGGACCCAACCCTAGACTGAGAGAGCCTGAGCACCATTTTGCCAGCCCTCTTTCTTGGTACCTTCTTGTTGCTCTTGTTCATTGAGACTGCAGCCCCTTGAGGGCACTGCATGACAGCATCCCGGCATGGATGCCAGATTTTTTGTCATTTTATATCGTAATGTTGGGTCACAAAATTGATGGGAGCACTAGGTTTTTCTGGAGACCGAAATTTTATTTCAGAACAGCTGGAAAAAAAACAAGTCTCATTCAGGGCGATCCGACACAAAGGGACCAACTGCCAACCAGCAGCCCGTCTCCACCTATTGGCATCTATCTATCTATCTATCTATCTATCTATCTATCTTCTATCTATCTATCCATTTTCTATCTATCTATCATATAGTGCCTTTCCATCTATCTATCTATCTATCTATCTATCTATCTATCTATCTATCTATCTATCTATCTATCTATCTATCTATTTTTATCTATCTATCTATCTATCATCTATCTATCTATCTATCTATCATTATATAGTGCCATCTATCTATCTATCTATCTATCTATCTATCTATCTATTATATAGTGCCCATCTATCTATCTATCTATCTATCTATCTATCTATCTATCTATCTATCTATCTATCTATCTATCTATTATATAGTGCCTACTATCATTATCTATCTATCTATCTATCTATCTATATATCTATCTCCTTCCTGTTTTGCTGCCTGTGCATGCGGGGGGTTTTTCTGGGGTGAGCGATGGAACTGGTGGGGTGAGGTGAGTGTGGTGATTTTTTTTTCTTCAAATTTTTTAGTTTCTTATTTCTATCTTTTTTTTTGGTGAAAACAGCACACTTGTTTTTGTATGAGTGGTTGGGGCCAAGCACCCCAATGGCTGCAATTTTGAGTTTGAGCCCCCCCGGGGGATTAAACTTTAATCGGAGGAGTTTGTTCTTTAGAGGCGGGGTTTTGGGCGGTAGGCAAGTGGTCGAGGGAAATATTAAGTCAGCTTCACGAATGAGCGGGAATTGGGTTTTTTTTTTCTCTGTTTTTTGTTCCGACAGTGGTTGAGAAGGGGGGTTTTAAGGCCCTTTGACATTTTTCCCCTAGCCGCCCCGTCCGAGAGTAAAATTCAAATGCCCCCCTTTTCTAAAAAAAATGAAACTATAGCGAAAGAGTAGGGGCAGGGGGTCTGACGAAAACGGCACATTCCTTTAGGTTTAAACGCCGATTTAAAACATTTTGTCATTTAGAGACAATTTTTATGGTTTTAAATAGAAGGGAGACGAATTAAATGGCAATGAAGTTTAGAGTGGACGTTTTCGATTAGTGATTTTCGCACTTAACAAATGAAATTTTTTTGGGGCGGGATAAGCTCTTTTAAAAAACAGTGTCCTGAGAAACACCAGGGAACAAAAAAAACTAGCCGTACAAATACAGAAATAGGGGGGAAAAAAGTGGAAGATCACAAAATTGGGTGATGGCGCAGGGGGCAAGGGATAAGAAAAAAAAATGCTATAGAGCTGAAGGGCGGGGAGAACGGGCGCCCAGAGATGACCCGAATGAAGGCGGTGTGAAACGGTAGATCAAACAGCGACTGCAGAAAAGTGTGGGGAGACATTGATAGGACGGGGGAGGCAGACGAGACAGAGGAAAAAGTGAATTTAAACGTCCTGCTCAAAAAGGCAAGGGAAAAAAAAGATCGGGCAGAAAGAAAATTGTTTTAAGTCGGGGCCGGGGGTCGTTGAGGGATCCCCCTTGGTCCTGTCAGGAGGATTTTCCTGTCTTCGGGGAGAGGGCGATAACGTCTCAAATGGGGGGAGGTCGGGAAGAAACGAGACGGTAATATCTCCAGGGTTTTGCCTGGGACCCCCCAGAGGCCAGGGGGTTAAGCCTCAAAGTGTAAAAAGAGTTTTGGTGAATACCGCCGGGAAAAAAGGGGGTGGAGGGGCCGAATTTTCCCTGACATTGACCTTTTTTCTATCGTCTGTCCGGGTTTGGGTGACGAGCAAAAGCAGCCCCAGCAATGTTTGATGTTAAAGAACTAGTGGGGGTTAAAGAATTTTAAAAGAAAATGAGAAAACAGCCCAATCAAAACACCACCAAGGCTGCCCCTGTTAAATCTACTCCACGTTTTTGGGGTGGTCCCTGTGTTTCATTGTGTGTTCATTATTATTCTGTTACCATGGCAAGTGTCCAAAGGGAACCCTAAATATTAACGGTGGGAGAAGTCCAGAAAAGAGGGTCGCATTGTTTGATTTTACGACAAAAGACTTGAATGTCATTTTTCTACAAGAAACCCAAATTGATGAGCAAAACGGGGGAGGAGCAGAGTTTGGGAAGGGGGGGACATTTTATTTATAATGGACAAATGTTAGTCCCGGAGGGCATTTTTTTTTTGGAGGATTTTGAAAGTTTGCAGCACTGATGAGTGGGGAAAGGGCATTGAAAGTAACGAAAAATTTCATGGCAGTGTCCCTTTATTAATGTGACCCCAATGAGGGTGAGGAGAGGCTCCACTTTAAAAAGTTGGGGAGATTTTTTATCCAAGTGTGACCCTGAGGGGGTGGTGTTAGGGGGGATTTTTTGTACACTTGATCCAAAAAATAGATAGAATAAGGGGTTAAACCCGCACTTCGCCAGCACGAGTTTTTTTAGGTAAAAAATTAAGGACATTGGGCGGGAAGATGTAGGAGGGTTAAAAGGGGCCCGTCGGAAAACATGGGGCAAAAGGGAAATACATCCAATGGCAAGACTCGATATTTTATGTTTTAAGCACCTGTTGGCTTATTTAAGGTGTTTTTATTGTGCCTACTGGATTCTCTGATCACAGTTTGGTGTTTTGTACCCCCTTATTTGAAACACTTACAGACCCCGAGCCCATACTGGCTTTTTAACACCCCCCCTTTAAAGATCAGAACTTTAAAGAGTTATTTGTTCATTTCTGGGGAGGGGGAAGGATAGGGGAAAAGGAGTTCACCAGCTTACAACAGGGGTGGAGGTTGCAAGAGTCACATCCGGTTTTGGTCAGGAACGAAATGTCACCCAAGTATTAGGGGTCAGAAATGGAGCTTTGGGAAATTAAAATAGCTGAATTTAACAGCTTCTAGAAAAGGGGTAAAATGAGCAGCTTCAGGCAGCCTGATTTTGCTAAACTGGGGTTGGCTCACCTGCTTGAGACCAGAGCCGGGGGTTTTAGGGGGGCCCGTTTAACACGACTGAGATAGCCCCAACTAATTTTTTTTGGTTTAGAAAAAAAAACCCAGAGTAAAATCTACATTGATAAGAACACCATGGCAGTGAGACACAAGAGCCCAGGAAAAGGGCAGGTGGTCCCAATTTTTGAACTTCGTTTGCTGCAGATGGAGATGGGGGGTGAAACCAACAGGTTTTTCAGGATTTTCCCGCAGCTGCCCAATGCAGATGTGGCCAGCTTAAAAAAGAGGTGACCTTTGAGAACCACCACAGCCCTGGGACAGCTGAAAAAGGGAAGGTCCCTGGGAAACGATGGAATACCAGTGGGGTTTTATAAAGAGTTCTGGGACATTCCGCCTGACTTTTTGGAGGTGTTCCGTGGAGTTTTAAGACTGGTTGTTACCACAGAGCTGCCGAGAGCCGGGGTCACGTTTTGCAAGAAGGGAGACTTGTGTCTCATTAAGAACTGGGGGCCCGGTTCTTATGCGCTGATTATAAAGTTCTCTAAAACCTTAGCCAACAGGATGGTCCAAGTTTTAGGGAGAGGGGATCCTGATCGAATTACGCGGGCTTGAGGTCCATCTTTTAATAACATTTTTAATTCGGGGCATTTTTTGCTGCAGAACTGTTTGGTTTTCAGACTGGTCTTATTTTCTTGACCAGGAAAAAACTTTTGACAGGGTCAGTCACCATTTTTGTGGAATGCCATGAAGGGGGTTTTTTTGGGGGTCTTTTATTAAAATATTCGTTTTCTTTATAGGAATTTTGGATCATAAAGGTCAATGGTGGCTTTGTGCACCTTTTAGGTCAGAAGAGGAGCGACAGGGGTGTTCTTTGTCCGGGGTGTTTAGCCCCTTTGGGGCTGGGGTTTCCTGGTGCACCTGAGGGAAAGGGGTTTACGGTTCTCCATCCCCCAAATGCAACATGGACCCTGTGAAAATCACCCCTTTTGAGAATCTTGTGTTAACAAGGGAAGGATTTGGACAAATTAACGATTGTCTGAGGAATTACAGCAAAACATCTTCGGGAAAGTGAATTGGGAACAAAAAGTGTTGGTTGGGGAAATGGGAAAAGGGTGTAGTCCTCCCGACTGAAGGGGGGGCCAGGGGCAACTGGGGGCTTCGTACCTGGGAGCCATCCGGGGATGACCACCATCCAAAAGAACTGGGGGGGTCTGTTGGGCAAGGTTACAGCTCGGGTTGCCAATGGAAGTGGATACCCTCAGTTATCCTATAGAGGACGGGTGCTGGTCAAATAACCGGGACCTCCAGCCGGGATAAGTGTATTTGTCTACAACCCCCACCTTTTCTTGTTCAGCAGATACAGAAGGCATCATGGATTTTTTTTTACTGGTACCATTGGGTGAAGGGGGCTCATTTTTCCATTGGGGAAAGGGGGAAAGGGCTTATTGACATTACCAGAGGGGTGCTTTCCGCCCGCCTTCAAAAAATTTTTTCCTGCGACAGGCCCGTGGATGAACTTCCAACCCTTTTTTAAACAAGCCAGGCATATGGGACTTGGGAAAAATTTACTGCTTTCCACTTAGATAAGATCAAGACTTTTTCAGGGCCGGTTTTTTTAAAAGCCTTCTAGCGCGTGGCAATGCTGGATAAAAAAAAGGGGATGACCCTTTCCACATTTTGGGGCCTTATGAACCACTGTTCACAATCCCGTTGGCACTGCTACAGGACTTTTTAAAATTGTATTAATCATTTCAAATACATGGAAAAAATCCACAATAAAGGACATAATTACGGGGAAAAAATTTCACTTGGAAAAGTGCACAAGTGGTAGCAGGGGAAGGGTACACTCAGTCCCTTAATGGAGAAGTTTCTTGGGAGGTAAATCATCAAGGGCAGGAATCCAGACACCCTTTCACGAATTTTCTATCAAAATTTAAGCCAACTGACAAACACCTTTTCCAATTTTTCTGTGTCTCCGCTGTTGAACTGAGGGTGGTGAGACTAATGTTTTATTTGTTTTCTAGAGGCCAAATTCTACCACAGTGCTGGGGAAAAAGCTGTACAGGATTTTGTGAAGGTGAACAACCTGGGGCAGTGAGGACACAAGACACACACACCATGGAGAGACAAGCTTGGGGCCCCCAAGGGCTGAACCCCGCATGGGGGTCGGCAAGCCGCCATTGGCCAGTAGGGGGGGAGACCTGCGGGGGGGTTGGTACATGGGATACTAGGGGGAACCCTTTTATATTATATGTCCGGGGTCTAGATTGCTGCCCTTTTGTGGTCTGAGGGAAAGTTCTTTTTGCTTTTATGTTTTTTGGGGAGGCTCCAGACCTTTTTTGTGAAATTAAAAAATAGTGGGGTGGGGTCCCGATAAGGCACGGTGTTTGTGTTTGGGGTTAGAATTTCAAAAACACCAGAGAAAATATGAACTTAATTAATTTTATTTTCGGGGAAGCAAAACTGTCAATATGGAAGACCCAAAAAAAGATTACTGGGAGTGGAAATGAAAATGTTGTTGTATTTTTAGAAAAGTATGTGAAAGTAGGATATTAGTGGATTTTAATTTTTTTAAGTCCCAAAAAAATTTTGCAAAGTTTTAAAGGGAAATTTGGTTTTGGGGAAAAATGTGCTTTGTATGTGATGAAGATAATTTGAATTTGTGCTTTGACTTTGGGGGTTTCATTCCTTTATAAAATTGGGTGGATAAATTAAGAATAAGGGGATTGAGGGTGGAAAAAATGGGGGGGGTTAGATAAATATATACTCCCAAAAACAATATGAAAATTTAAAGGTTTTTTAAAAGAATATTCATCATTGGAAATGTTTTTTTTTAAGACTTAAGATTAGTTTTACTGTGTTTTTTTTGTATTTATTCCTGTGTTTATTTTAAAAAAGTTTTTTTTAAAAAAAAAAATAAAAATTTTATCTATCTATTTTTATTATCTATCTATCTATCATCTATCTATCTATCATCATCTTCATTATATATCCCCTTATCTATCATCATCTATCATCTATCTTCATCTATCTATCTATTATCTATTTATCTTCATCTATCTTCATTTTTCATCTATCTATCTATCTATCTATCTATTATCTATCTATCTATCTACTTATCTTTATCATTTTTATATAATGCAAAAAAACCCAAAAAACTTCCACCTCAAAGGGCAGGGGCCCGGAGCCCCGATGGAGAAGAGGTTTTCTGGGGGGGAAAAGAGACAAGGGAAGAGACATAAGACAGTGGGGACCCTTTAAAAATTTAACGCCAGCCCCCCATCAACCCCCAAGAGGAGATCCGGGGGGTGCAGCAAGGAAGGCTAGGTGATCCCCCAAAAGGGGATGAAAAGTTTGTTTTTTTTCACTGAATTACTGCAACCCGATCACAATATATGCAGATAAACAAAGACATTACTGCCTTGTTCCCAAATGTGAGCGGGCAGAAAACATTTTTTTTAGCATTATTAGTTTTTACACTTTTCATGATCCCAACCTCCCCCCTGATGTAAAATCATTTGATATTAGACGTGATCGGGCTCTATGTATGCTCAAAGGGTTAACAGTTCCCCCTCAAACAAACAGCAGTTTTGATATTTCAACTCATTGTTTGTTTTGTCACAATTGTTAAAAATTAGTGGGCCCATGAACTTTTGGTCAAATGGCATATTTCATACATTTCAAAATGAACAGTCTGCACTTGTGTTGTATAAGGGGGCTAAGGGGGACAACGGACAAAATGCATCCAAAACCAAAATGTTCTCGATCATCCATGCCTGAGCTCGAAAGGTTTCAAAAAGAATATCCATGTGCTAGAAAAAAAAAAAAAGGAGGGGGCTGACCACTGTGGTGAGATTCAGTTTCAAGAGGTGGTTGTTCTCCATTGGCCTTCCTCTGTGTCCCCCTTTTCCCCAGCGGAGGATTCGCTTGAAAGTCATTCCAGGCACCGGTTGACATCATTGAATTGCTGTCTCGTTCTGTAGAGGACGGATAACAAAACTGCAAAACAAACACAAGAAAGGCACAAGAAATTTACCCCGCAGACTGGGAAAACGACAGCTCCCTCCATTGACATGACCCCGGTGTCCACCACCTGGGTCCCCCTCTTCCGCCCAGCAACCACAGATTGGATGAACCCGTCTTAGCCGTCTAAATAGGTCTCTGGTCTGAGAAGACTCGAGTTTGATTTTCCCAAAACTTTATTTTGATCCAACCTTTTTTTTAGTCATACAAGGTTTGCCCAGAGTTGTCCCACCACCCCACTGCTTCCTTTGGTCTTATAACACAATCCATCTTTCAACCTGCTTATCCAAGGAAAGGATATGGGGAGATCGAGCCTACCAAGCAAGTATAGATAGATAGATAGATAGATAGATAGATGATATGAAAGGATATATGAAGATCAACAAAAATTTTAATCAATATTTTTTAAACAATATATGATACAATTTTATAATTTAACTAGCAAAAAACCCGCCGAGTAGAAAAGAGGGGTTTAAAAAAGTAATGAAAAGAAAAGGAAACATTTTAAAAAAAACGAAAGATTGACAATGTAATTTTTGTATTTTTGAGGTTCTTCATATATATAACACACAATATAAAAATATATATACATATACACATATAAATACATATATAAATAATAAAAACTACATATATACACAAAATATACATAATATAAAAATATATATATATTGTAATGGGTGGCCGGGGCCCTTTATCCCGGGCCAAACCCCGCGCCAGGTGGGGGCCCCCTTGGGAGCTGGGGGGTCCCCGAAACCAGCAGGCATAATAGACATTGAGTTTTTTCAAAGCCCGCTGGATGCCGTGGGGCCACAGGAGGGGGCTGAGGGAGGACCGAGGGCTTCTTTCAGAGACCCCCAGGTTTTGCCAAGGGAAAAGCGACGGGCTGGTTGAAGAAGAGAACTTTTTTCTGACCCGAAGTGATTGGGGGATCAATGGGCTGGGATTGAGAACATTCCGGCAGGGGTTTAAAAACTTGGGGGGAAATCCCAGACAACGAGCTGAGTGGGGGGAAGGGTGGCAATGCACTGGGAGCTGGAGGATTGTTTATTATTGTATTTTGTGAGTTTAAAGGAATTGTGGTGGGGAGTGGTTTTTTTGCATTGGGGAAGAAAATGTCAAAGAGGACTTTTCCTGGGGTCTGAGTCGGGAAGGGGGCGGGAGAGGCCCCACGTCACAAATATACACACATACATCCACATATAAACGTCAAAAAAAATTTAAAAGGGAAAACTTTGAAAAACCCTCGATCTCAATGGGAAAAAAAAATCCTCCTGGGTATTTTTACTGATATAGACTGGGTAATGTGTTAGAACTAAAGGATGCCACATCGCTTTGATGGAAATGAAAATGATCAACCTACAGAGCCCTGAATTCAAAGACGCCCAAAAATCAGAGTGAAAAATTATGTGGCAGGCTAGTCCATTTTGCCAAAATTTAATTGCAGCAACTCAAAATTGTACGCAGCACTTTGTATGGCCCCTGTGTTCTTGTATACATGCCTGACAACATCGGTGCATGCTTCTAATGAGATGACAGATGGTGTTGTGGGGATCTCCTCCCAGATCTGGACCAGGGCATCACTGAGCTCCTGGACAGTCTGAGGTGCAACCTGGTGGCATTGGATGGACCAAAACATAATGTCCCAGAGGTGTTCTATTGGATTTAGGTCAGGAAAGTGTGGTGGCCAGTCAATGGTATCAATTCCTTCATCCTCCAGGAACTGCCTGCATACTCTCACCACATGAGGCCAGGAATTGTCGTGCACCAGGAGCCACTGTACCAGCATAGGGTCTGACAATGGGTCCAAGGATTTCATCCTGATACCTAATGGCAGCCAAGGTGCCTTTGTCAAGCCTGTAGCGGTCTGTGTGACCTCCATGGATATGCCTCCCAGACAATCATTAACCCACCACCAAACTGCTCATGCTGAATGATGTTACAGGCAGCATAATGTTCTCCATGGCTTCTCCAGACCCTTTCACTTCTGTCACGTGCTCAGGGTGAACCTGCTCTCATCTGTAAAGCACAGGGCACCAGTGGTGCATCTGCCAATTCTGGTATTCTATGGCGAATGCCAATCGAGCTGCATGCTGCTGGGCAGTGAGCTCAGGGCCCATTAGAGGACATGGGGCCCTTGGGTCACCCTCATGAAGTCTTTCTGGTTGTTTGGTCAGAGACATTCACACCAGTGGCCTGCTGGAGGTCATTTTGTAGGGCTCTGGCAGTGCTCATCCTGTTCCTCCTGCCCAAAGGAGCAGATACTGGTCCTGCTGATGGGTTATGGACCTTCTATGGCCCCTCTCCAGCTCTCCTAGAGTAACTGCTTGTCTCCTAGAATCTCCTCCATGCCCTTGAGACTGTGCAGGGAGACACAGCAAACCTTCTGGCAATGACACGTATTGATGTGCCATCCTGGAGAAGTTGGACTACCTGTGCAACCTCTGTAGGGTCCAGGTATCGCCTCATGCTACCAGTAGTGACACTGACTGTAGCCAAATGCAAAACTAGTGAAGAAACAGTCAGAAAAGATGAGGAGGGAAAATGTCAGTGGCCTCCACCTGTTAAACCATTCCTGTTTTGGGGTCATCTCATTGTTGCCCCTCTAGTGCATCTGTTGTTAATTTCATTAACACCACAGCAGCTGAAACTGATTAACAACCCTCTCTGCTACTTAACTGACCAGATTAATATCCCATAAGTTTCATTGACTTTATGCTATACTCTGATTAAAAAGTGTTCCTTTAATTCTTCTGCAGTATATATATATATATATATATATATATATATATATATATATATATATATATATATATATATATATATATATATATATATATATATATATATATATATATATATATAGTAGCTGTAGGGGCACTATAGCCCCCTTTGAACCTCAGGTACCATCCCAAAACACCAGGTAAAAGTGCACAATACTATTTTATTATAATAATGTGCATTTGCACCTCCACTCTACAGTACACTATTCATTAACCAAACAATAATCAATCCAATAATCAAATCCTCCACTCCCAGACGCTGCCCCTCCTACCACCCAGCCCCAGCTGGATTGTCTGGGAGTTCCCATGGCCCTTTTTATAGTTTGCGCCCGAAGGTTCTCATCCTTTAGTCCATAATTCCTTATCACTTCCAGGTCAGAAAAGTCCTTTCTCCCCCCGAAGTACATCATCCTTCCGCTCATATGACTTGGGAAGTATTTCAATAACACTCCCCAAGCCTCCTTATAGGGGCTCCTGGTGGCCCCCATGGTATCCAGCAGGTCTGTCCATAAAACACAATGTCCATGAGGCTCCACGGGAATTCGGGAGACCTTCCATGCCGCGGAGGGTTCCCCCCCGGGCCTGGGGTATTGGCGGATACAAGCCACCATAGACCACAATATATATACCAATGTAATAGTTTTGTGAGTGTTATGAGTGTTGCTGTCATCAAGGATTTGACCCTCATTATTTCTTTCAATCAGGTTCGATTTGGAGGATGTGTTGTTTTCAAGTTACATTCCGGTTTGTCAACCGCTGAAAGATAACAGGTTTCATCATCCAATGTTCACTACCCAAATCGCTACTCATGAATCTAAGATGTTTAACAGGCTTTCCCCGGGATTAAGTTGTGGATTTGGGCCCACGAAATTTATGTAGCGTGTCTATGAATTTAATTTAATCTTTTCCCAAATCCTGCAAAGTCAGTTCACATGAGCCACTCGGAGTACATGCATTGAAGCTTGTCCACGGTTTTATTTAATGTTAGCTCAGACCCGGCATACCAGCAATTTAAACTCCATTACGGGAATTTAACTCGTTACAAAGTAATCCAAAGTCTCGCTATAACCTGTGTCTTCATTAAACTTGTACCTCGCGAATATCGGATTCGCCTTGGGATGACAAACGCCAGCGGGAGCGTGTTTTATGAACTTAATTTAAACTTTTTGGTTTACACCGCGCTTTGTTCCCGAGTAGCTGTACTTATGAATATGCTTGTATGTCACTAGCTTCTACATTATTTGCTGCCTTCTCAATTGTGTAATGCGCTTTTTGAACAGGTTTCATTCATCGTGATCATGGGCCGCGTCACAATCAGTTCACGGAGCCACTCTCTTGTGTGATCTTGCAGTCCACGGCTTTATTTAATGTTAGCTAAGACCCAGCACTTAAAAAATTTCCCACAGCAGTTTTAACTCTGTCACAAAGTGATCAAAAGTCTCATTTATACCCGGCTTTCATTAAACTTGATCTCGCAATATGGTTTTCCCGAGGCATGATAAACGCAGGGAGCTTCCCATAAACTTAATTTAAACTTACGGCCCCCGGGCTTTGTTCCCGAAATCTGCACTTATGAATATGCTTTGGCCACTGCCTAATTTCTTTGCGCCTCCTCAATTGTGTTGCGCTTTTTTGCACCCTTTTGGAGCCTTTTTTGTTCTTTTGTCCCGCGTCACACAGTTCACCTGAGTCAAACCTTCCCCCCAATATTTACCTTTTTTGGGCACCTACGGGGGAGGCGTGATGAGGGGGAGGGGCCGCCACACCACTGAACTGCAGACTATGGCTATCGATATAGGATGAAAGTAGGTTCCAGAACCGTACGGTGGAATTTCGAAATAAAACCCTGCCTAATTTTTTGTGTAAGTGTAAGGAATGAGCCTGCCAAATTTCAGCCTTCTCCCCTCAACGAAGTTGAGAATTAGTGATGAGTCAGTGAGTCGTCGTCAGTCAAAAAGGGCTAGCCTTTTTATATAGATACAGCTATATACTTTTATGAAGTTAAAAAATGATTTAAAAACATGAGGTTTAAAGTTGAATGTATCTAAAGGGTTACTTAACTAAATGTTGTTTTAAGCCAGGGGTTTCCCAAGGGTGCTGCTAAGATTAAAATGAAGAGATGAGAAAAACACCCTCTAGAAAGGGGAATAAACTAAGGGGAAAGCCCAAATATCCCTCCTATTAAAATCAATGGAAGAGTCTGCAGATCACCCCATTTATAAGGTAATATTCAGTTTAAAGGGAGAGTCAAAATCAGCAAAAAATATGGTGGTATTTCTTTAAGGAAGCCTGATATTAAGAGTTAGATGACATGAATTTGATGAGGTAATGAAAAAGAAAAGCAAAAGCAGATGAATTGTTTTATTGAGTGCCACCCATGGACTGAGGAGAAAGATGATAGAAAAAGGATAGATAGAAGATAGATAGATAGATAGATCTTTATGCCCCTTCCGCAGCCCCCTGGCTGCTCCAAAAACCCAGCAGGGCCCCCAGAGACAGAAGTTTCCTGTCGGGCCCCCGGTAGATCCACCACAAGACCCCCAGGTTGCTTACACTTATCCATTATAAAGGTTTATTAGCATTAAAAGGAACCATCCATCCGGTCAGGATGCCCATTAATTCATGTCCTTGTGTCACCATTAAACCCCAACATGATTTTGAGGATGCAAAAAAAGTTTTAGAATAAAAGCCACATGATGAACCCCCAACTTAAAAAGAGAGAGGGGGTGGGCCGAGGTCCTTGAATATGTGAAGAGAGCACTAACCATTCCACCTGGATATTGTAAATCACACACCAAATAATGCATTTGATGAGAAAGAAATGTATCCAGCCCATAGCACCCCATCTGTGCAGCGGGCACCCTTCCCCACCTCCAGGGAGACACCCGCCCACCTGCAAGTGCAACAAGATTTTATATTTTAATTAAACAAATCTTTTATGAGTTAATATAAAAAAGGGTAGTAGCACAGTTTTGCAATACCTGAGATTTTTTTATTTACACCTTCATACACTTAAAGAATGTATCACATGGAAATACATGTGCTTAAATTAATATAAACTCACATTTATTTGTTTTAATTAATATTGATCTATAATGCTTCATTTTTAATGTTTCTCGCAGCAGCAGGTTTAGTTGCGCTTTTCGGATTGTTCTGTGGTTCTCCGCATAAGGCACATGGGTAGCTGAAGACGGAAAGGCATAGTGGGGACCAAGGAACCATCCACTGACACGGGCCTGAAATACCAAGTGCACATGTTATTTATAATTTTTTTTTTTGTTATGAACTTCCCCCCAAAAAGTTGATCCCGTAAATAGTTAATAGTATATCAACAAAAACTGTTGTAGAGGCGAAAGGGCCCCACCTCATAACCGCATACACCACGGTTTGGTGTAATGCAGAAGCGCCGTGGGCGCGTAGGTAGGTTGTGGGTTTTTTGTTCCTTCATGATTTTTTTTTTTTCATTTCATTTGTTATTTAATAGGGAGAGGGGGGAAGACTTTAAAGTGACGCCTGTTGTTTCTTTACTTTTTTTTGGAAAAAAAAGCAAAGGGGGGAAAAAATGGGGGGGGGTAAGTGGAATTTGGAGGGGGCGGACTGGGGCTTTTCACGGGCAACAGCCCAAAAAAGGGAAATGTCAACCGACAATGCTCGGTTTTTTTTTTTATTAAAAAAACATTTTTAATAAATTTTTTTTTAAATGCCTTTAAGAAAAAATTTT
>NW_024377071.1:0-7500 GCF_016835505.1 Polypterus senegalus | reverse complement strand
GGCTAAAACACGAAGGATTGGGTCACAAGGAGTTTGTTTTTGGAATGGCTACATGAGGCTTTCACTCCTACCAGCTAAAAGCACCAGAAACCCAAGAAATCACAAGAGAGAAAACACCTGAAGGAAAACACTTCATGCCAGAACTCGACTCATGCAAGGTTAGTTTTCTTGGTGGTTTTGTATTACGGATTTTTCAAAAGTTAATTTTTCAGTTCATAACGCGATTTGTTGCAATGTTACTTTTATCTTTTTCAAATGTTCTTTTTCCCCGCTGTGCTTAAAACTCATTTTAAAAACAGTGTTTACAGCGATCAGGCTTTAAGTTTAATAGCGTGATCTCCTGCAATCTTTCTTTTCTGGTTGCTTGCGAGTTGGTTTTTGCATGCACTGCACTTCGGATTTGTTTTAATGTTAGTTTTTTTCTGCTGTGCTGAAAACTCATTTTAAAAAAAATGCTGCGCGAGCATGTGCAACAGAGAGATTAGAGAGCGTGAGCGAGCAAGCGCAGAGAGAGAGAGAGGGGGCAGCTGACAGGGAAGGGATGGGGGGGGGATGGGATGGATAGGGTGGGTGTGGGTGTGTGCACGCGCGCGCTACAAAGAGAGCGTCAGCCAGCCAGCTCCTGTAGCTGAGGGAGGGAGGGAGCGCGAGCGAGCCAGCTCCTATAGCTGAGCAGGGAGCCTGGGTGTTTTGTGTCAGTGTTATTCAATGTTTTTACATTAGTTTACTATTACACTGTGCATTCTATGGTGTAATTAACTATATTTGTGCTTAATCTTTACATATATTTACATACAGTTTGTACTGTCTGGAACGGATTAATTGTATTTACATACAATCCTATGGGGGAAACTGCTTCGGTTCACGACCAACTCGGTTTACGACCAAAGTTCTGGAACAAATTATGGTCGTGAACCGAGGTTCCACTGTACTGGTAGTTTTGGCACTTTGTGCAGGTGCCAGGTCCTGTTGGAAAATGAAATCTGCATCTCCATGAAGTTCGTCAGAAGCTGGAAGTGCTCTAAAACTTCCTGGTAGACTGCTGCGTTGACCTTGGACCTTAGAAAACACAATGGACCAACACCAGCAGATGACATGGCACCCCAAACTATCACTGACAGTGGAAACTTTACACTGGACCTCAAGCAACATGGATTCTGTGCCTCTCCTCTCTTCCTCCAGACTCGGGGACCTTGATTTCCAAAGGAAATGCAAAATTTACTTTCATCAGAGAATATAACTTTGGACCACTCAGCAGCAGTTTTGTCTTTAGCCCAGGCGAGACACTTCTGACGCTGTCTCTTGTTCAAGAGTGGCTTGACACAAGGAATGCGACAGCTGAAACCCTTGTCTTGCATACGTTTGTGCGTGGTGGTTCTTGAAGCACTGACTCCAGCTGCAGTTCACTCTTTGTGAATCTCCCCCACAGTTTTGAAGGGTTTTGTTTCACAATCCTCTCCAGGGTGCGGTTATCCCTATTGCTTGTACACTTTTTTTCTGCCACATCTTGTCCTTCCCTTCGCCTCCCTATTAATGTGCTTGGACACAGAGCTCCGTGAACAGCCAGCCTCTTTTGCAATGACCTTTTGTGTCTTGCCCTCCTTGTGCAAGGTGTCAATGGTCGTCTTTTGGACAACTGTCAAGTCAGCAGTCTTCCCCATGATTGTGTAGCCTACAGAACTAGACTGAGAGACCATTTAAAGGCTTTTGCGTTAATTAGCTGATTAGAGTGTGGCACCAGGTGTCTTCAATATTGAAACTTTTCACAATATTCTAATTTTCCGAGATCCTGAATTGGGACTTCCATTAGTTGTCAGTTATAATCATCAAAATTAAAAGAAATAAACATATGAAATACATCAGTCTGTGTGTAATGAATGAATCTAATATACAAGTTTTACTTTTTGAATGGAATTACTGAAATAAATCAACTTTGTCATGATATTCTAAATTTTACGACCGGCACACACACACACTTAGGGGGGTTTGCCCCCTGATCGCTAACCCTGGGCCGGGGCTATACGCTAGCTTCTTTGCAGTTCTACTGCTTGCGTACGGGAAAACAGATTATTTTCATGTGAATTGTTGCATATGCATAAGATAACTATTTTACATTATAGCAAGTACCCATATTAAAAAAATAGTAAAAATAATATGAAAAATTGTTTCATGTTGCGTTAGAATTCTTAATTGCGTAATATGATTTTATTGAAATTAGCATGCAAATACTTTTTAAACTACACTTTTACTGTAAAACTTCAGTAAAAACTATTTTTTGAATTAAATTTTTGTCAATATTGCATTGAATTTTGATTTTGTGTTTAGACTTTCATCATGACAATGCAACATATAACTGCCTGTGATTGAATTTTGTTTCTCTATTAAATAAAACAACTTTTTCGAATGTTTGGCTCAGAGATTTGTTAATTGCCTTTGCAAAAGCCTAACGGGAAACTGTTAATGTTTTAATACGAATGGCATATCAAATCCTTTGTAGTCTAATGTTATCCCCTGAAGATGTGCTACATTACCTTTCTTGGATACATCCTTCTTTCTACAGTAATTTGTGTGGGTGAAGAACAGACGGTGTTAACGGTTGTAGAAATTCTTCGGGATATTGTAAGCTGAGGTTTTCATATTCCGCACTATCACCACCAACTGTTTCAGCATAGTTCATTAATATGCATTTAACCAGTCTGCCATGTAACTGATTGATATTTCTGGCGTTAATTCGTTTGACTTCCATTGCTTCTTGGTGCTAGGATTGCCCATGTACTCATTTTTACTGTTGATAACCCTTCATGATGAAATTCTTCAAGAAGATTTGGACATAATGAGTCTTCTTTAATTGGGAACTTCAAGTGAGAAAAATGTTAAAATTGATAAGAGTTGAGATAGCAGGAACTGTGTCTGTCAAAAACATTCACACAAATGAGAGGCGAGTACTGTGTATGTGGTTGAGAGGAGGTCGTGACTTAAAAAATCTCATGGCCAAAGACCCATCTTGCGGGACTTGAAAAAATTTCTTGAAAATAGTAACTCATCCCAGGATTTTTATTATATTATATAATGGATTCCCCAAATTAGTGCTGCAATGAAGGAAAAAAAGTCAAGCACTCTACTTAAATTATCTGGAGGCACATCCTGACTACTACATCATGCAAATAAATATTGTTCACCTACCTTCATTTTGACCAAAACAGCACCCTGCTAAAGATACAGTAAAGAGCTGCTGTTTATTAATATAGTATACCAATTAGGGATGCACCGAAATTTCAGCCGCCGAAAATTTTCGGCCAAAATAGCATTATCGGTTTCGGCCGAAACGTAAGAAAGCGCCGAAAATAAAAGCCGAAATTGTCGCCACGCCTCTCCCATCCTCCCGTCTCGTTCGCTGTCATTACGCATCAAACACGGAGTATGTCGGCGGTTTGGAAGCACTTCAAAGTTTCAGATGAGGACAGCAAAGTTGCAATATGCAACATTTGCTCTGCAAAAGTTTCAAGAGGGGGTTCAACAGCAAAGACATTTTCGACTACAGGTTTAATACACCACCTTAAGTCAAGACACGCAATTGAATTTGAGGAATACCGTCAAACAACGTTGGTTAAAACTAAGCCAACTAGCACATCAACACCCTCGGTTGCCACATTTTTCGAAAAAATTAAGAAATTTGCAAATGACAGTGCTAAAGCACGTGACATAACAGAGAAAGTAATGGAATTCATTGCTTTAGATGACGAGCCATTTTCAGTCGTGGAGGACATCGGATTTCGTAGGCTAATACACCACATTGAGCCGCGTAACACACTGCCAAGCAGACGGTATTTTGCAGAGACCTCTCTACCTGAAATGTATGACCGTGTTGCAAAACATGTTCATGAGCTCATGACCAGAGATATCTCTGCTCTAAGTTTTACCACAGACATATGGAGCTCTGACGTTAGTCCAACTAGCATGCTCAGTTTGACAGCACAGTGGATAAACGCGGAGTTTAAATTGCAAAACATTCTGCTTCATGCACAGGAGTTTGTCGGCTCACACACTGCAGCAGCAATATCCGATGCTTTGGCTAACATGTTTGAAACTTGGAACATAGACAAGTCTAAAGTGCATGTGATTGTGAGAGATAATGCACGGAACATGATAAAGGCTATGGATGACAGTGGATTAAAGAGCATACCTTGCATGGCACACACGCTGCAGTTGGCTGTGAATGAGGGAGTGCTTAGTCAGCGGAGCATATCAGAAATCACGGCAACTGGGAGAAAAATTGTGGGACATTAAGCATTCTCCGCTTGCTTATTCCAGACTACAAGATTTGCAAAAAGTTTGGGATGCCAACAAAACGACTACAGCAAGATGTGGCCACTCGCTGGAACAGTACATACTATATGTTGCAAGGATTACTTGAACAGAAGCGGGTTTTAGCTGCATACATGACAGATCACGACCTGCCAGCAACTTTGAGTGCACATCAGTGGATGTTGGTGGAAAACATTGTCTCTTCTCGCCCCGTTCGAACAGTTAACCAAGGAAATAAGCTCAGCTCAAAGCGTCTGTTGCTGAAGTTATTCCACTGATCGCAGCACTGAAGCGCCTGCTTGGAAAAGAGGCAGAAACAGATCATGGCGTAAAAACAGCTAAAAAAAACTCTACTGGAGGCTGTTAACAAACGCTTCCAAGACATTGAGTCCAACCCTCTTTACGGCATTGCAACAATATTAGATCCACGCTTTAAAGACCATTACTTTGACGATGAGAAAAGGCAGGATGTATGAAATGGTGCAAACAGAGCTTACGGCTCTTGAAACCTCTGGTGAAGCACAAGCCGCGACGGGGAGAACAGAGCAAACTGTGCCTGAGAAACGGTCACGTATAAGTGATGAGGCACATTCCTTCGCTTTCTGATATGTTTGACGAAATTTTACAGGAAAGCGTCCCAACCCACAGCGGTGTAAGAGCAAGCGCAGCCTCACAAGAAGTAGCAACCTATCTAGCTGAACTACCCATTGGCAGAAGTGACAATCCACTTGACTACTGGCGCGCGAACAAAGATCGCTTTCCTTTGCTTGCATGGACTGCGCAAAGTACTTATCTGCCCCAAGCACCAGCACAGACAGTGAGAGATTATTCAGTGCAGCATCTCATGTTCTTGATGAGAACAGAAATCATCTCTCCAGCCAGAAAGCTGAACAACTTTTGTTCATAAAGAGAAATCTGCCACTTTTGCTAAAATAAAAGCAGCCTAATTTGATGTTGTTTACAGTTAAAGGTTTGATTTATTTATTCTGTTATTGCAATGTTGTTTTGCACAGTAATTTAAAATTGAAGTAAAGCGTTTAATGCAGGTAATATTTTGCACAATTCGTAAAGGCACTAAAAGCTAGCACAGACTGAGTGATTTTATTCAGTGCAGTATGTTCTTCATGAGAAGAGGAACTGTGTCTTCAGCCAGAAAACTGAAAAACTTTTGTTCATAAAGATAAACCTGCTTCTTTTGCTTAAATTAAAAGCAGACCAATTTAGTGTGTATAGTTATGTTGTTTACAGTAAGAGGTTGGATTTATTTATTTTTCTTCTGTTTGTGCACTGTTGTTTGGTACAGTAATTTAAAATTGAAGTAAAAAAGCAGCTGGCATTTTTTTTGCACAATTTTGTTACAGAAAGAAATTTTATTTAGTTTTGTTATTGTTAAACAGCCTTATTACTGTTATTTATTATCAATAAAAGTTTGATTGCTTAATTAATTTGTAGTTTTTTTAATACAAACAAAAAGAAAATATTTTAAACATGTTTTTTAATGAAGCCATTTTCGGTTTCGGTATCGGTTTTCGGCCAAGTGCATCCAAAAATTTCGGTTTCGTTTTCGGCCCAGAATTTTCATTTCGGTGCATCCCTAATACCAATGAATCTGTATATTTATTCGCCTTTATCCAAAACTAAATTTAGTGATTAATGGCTTGAGTAAAATTTAAAACAGGCACAAAAGGGTAATTACAGGCAGATTAAAAAGACCTATTAAAATAAAAAAGTGGTTATCTTGACTACTTGCTAATGTATTGGTCAAGAGTTCTTTAAAGTTATTTTACCAATTTATTAACTATACCTGCAGGATTACTTCAGAGGGAATCAAAAACCACATTAAATGCTAGAAATTAATTAACATACACCAGGTGAGGCAGTCATAAGGGGACACTAAAGTAATGATTTTGGTTTCATCATGAGGCAGCACAGGTCTCCTCACTATTATACTGGACAAGCAATTATTAAAACACTATTAAACATATTGAACAATGTAAAGATTTTATTCTAACCGAATGAATTACAGTGTTTGTCAAAATGAAATCTGAAGCAAGAATACATATAAAATATTTAGTATTCATGTAAGAAGGAGAAAAAAAAGTCACACCGCTACACAAACCCATACCCCAGAAAATAACCCTGGACAATTCTAAAATTTTCAGTGTTGACTGAAACAAAATTTAGAAGGAAAAAAAGATTATATATAATAAAAAAAGAGAGAGAGAAAAAAACAAGCTTTATAGATGGCAACTCTGACCTTGCAGCATGATGTGTACCAATTCAACCGCAACTTCAAAAGTGAAGACACAAAGCTTTTTTTTTTTTCTGGAAACACTGGAATGACTCATGCAAGTTATTTTGTATGCTATAAAGATGTGCCACAGATTTTCAACTACAAGTTTACTGTAAACCTTACTTGCATCATTTAAGAAGACAGCCAAAACCAGTGCAACATTTTTGCAGACTACTGGAAAACCCTTCTCTGGAGTGGTTTACAGTGACTAAATTGAACATTAGGGGCCCAACATTTAATTTATATTTTAAAAGCATACCAAATAGTTAGAAATCTAAACTTTGCTTTTAAAGTGTCCAGTCTGTGCAGCTTTCAGCCCTTCAAGATCAACAAGTGAATTCATATATAAGTGATCCATGAGATGAATTATTATCAAGATGGCACTTACTGCACTCTATAGGCATGTAACTCGATATCACTGGGCAGGAAATGCCCCTCCAATTTGCTCAAAGAAACACAGGACATAAGTCTGACCATTTCTTACTCCAAATATTACGTTGGTATGTTTAAAGATGTTCTCAATGAAATGTACATCGTCATCATTCACTAAATACTTCAAATTAAAACCAACATCCAATTAATACTCTCCAGACAGACACCAAAACATTTTAACAGTAAATTTTCTCCTCTTTAGGAATAATGTACTTTTGAGTTACCCTTCTCCTGTGCTAATACATGTACATTATACATTTTTAAATTGGGGGTGGGAAGGCTGAGTAAATATTGCATAGGAGTGCCAGAAAGTGTCTCATTACAAAAGATGGCTATTTACATTAAATAGGAATTCTAATTTATTTTAAACTTGTTTTTTTTTTTATATTTTCCCCCACATCTAAAAAAGAAAACTGAATTTATAATACATGTTATGATTTCAACAGAAATTAAATGAGGTCAGTTTCTGG
>NW_024377070.1:0-17429 GCF_016835505.1 Polypterus senegalus | reverse complement strand
AAGTCTGGTTTAACATCTTGACAAGTTGCATTGTTTTGCATGGGTGAGATAGGCAGCTGGAGATACCCTCTGTACAAAACACACCTGCAAGATTAAAATGTAAAGTTATTACATTATTGATCATATTACTGAAAGAAGGAAAGATCAGATTTGTATTCATTCATTCATTTTCTGGAAGTGTTATATCATAGACAAACATAAGAGAACCCTGGAGACTAAGAGTATGTCGTTCTGGGAATTGACCAACAAGATCTGAAGTATGTCCTTTGGAAAAAAGGCAAATGATGGAGCACTGCTAGACATTACTCTCTGCTGTCGCACTGCATGTCATTTAATTTGAGCATCTCGAATGGGCTTATCTCTTTACTGTGTTGCACAAATTCAGGTTTGGCTCGATCGTTCAAAAACTGATTAGTTGGTGGTACTTAATTGACAGTCTAGGTTGGCTCCATGGTCCCTGACAGTTTGCAACCATAACTGTCGACAATCGTAAACCAAAATGAGTTGGGCAAATGGGAACAGACACAGTCAGCAAGAGGTTTGTGAAAGTGCTTCAGTACTTACTTACTCAGTCAGAGCCCAAAAAGTGCTGTACAGTCAGTCCTTTCTAGCTCACTTAGACTTGACTGGGGTCACGGGGGCCCACTGGAGCCTATCCCAGCCAGCACAGGGTACAAGGCAGGAACAAACACTGGACAGGACACTAGTGCATCGCAGGGCAAACACACAAACCCACACACAATTTAGTGTTGCCAATTCACACATCTTGTATGTCTTTGAACAGTGGGAGGAAACCGAAGCACCAAGAGGACACCCACATAGACATGTGGAGAACATGAAAACTCCATGCAAGGGAAGCCCCGGGAATGCTAACCCAGGTCACCTTGCTGCAGGAGACAGCACTAATACTGCACCCACTGTGCTGCCCAGTTCTGTACATTAATAAATAAATAATCCATTAAAATGAAAATAATTTGTGGAGGATAAAAACAATTGTAAAATCCAAATAAAACAGTTGTTTAATTAAAAAAAAAATCATTTTTGCAGTAAGCTCTTCCTCAGCCAGCCCAGCATGTCTAACTACTATGCATCTCCTCTGCTCACCCTAGCAGGTCTTCCTCCAGGAACATGCATTGCCAGCACTCTGTTGTCCCATACACTAGAGCAGTGGGTGCTACCTGGATCCCTGGAGGTTTGCTGGCCATCCCTGCTCCTACACTATTGAATGGGGACACCTCATGGAACGCCATTCACATTATTATGCTGGCAGCGTCCGGTCACTTTGTCTCCTCTCTACACGCTACTGTTGCCACCATCTGATTCACACCCAACCGTTTGCCTCACCAGCTGTCTCCTGGACTGTCTTTTTTGCCTCATTCAATTGTTCCTCCTGATTTCTCCATACAGGATTCCTTTCTAGCACTAATCAGGTGCAGGTGAAGTCATCTACCCACTCCAAGGTGTGAATGAAGCACCTGACCGATCTGTTCAGATTTACATGGGAATGCACAATCAACCAAGTAACTCAAAAACAACCTCTGGGCAATGTGTGTTCGTTCACCTGTACCCACCTGGAGACTGCAACCTCAGGATTTATTCTTGTTTATTTAAAATTTGCAATACCAGCACTTCCTCTCACATACACCTCACACCATAAGCCTCAGTTGCATGGAAAGGCTCCATCCTCTACTGAACCCAGTGCAACTGGTGGCCAAGTTTCATGGCGTGGCCTCACTGCACTCCACTAAAAGTAACTAACAGCACTAGTAAGAACCATACTAACAAAAAACCCAAGCCACCTTGTGAAACAAAACAATAAATAGTCTTCTAAAAGTAAAAATTCAAACAAGTCCTTCATTAGGCTTGGGCACGTGATTTCTAAAATCCTCTTGCTGTTTTTCTTCAATCTTTATTTCACCACTACAGGCTCATCCCACCGCTGCCACCATATTACCTCCACGATCCTAGGCAGCTTAAACCCAGACTGTCACACTTAATGCAATAATGTATGAAAATTCCACATAAATGTATTGAGTATTTCAAACTCAGTTCACTCTAACAACAGTGGAAGGATGAATTTAGCTTGTATGAGCTACTCAGACATTTAAATTGACAACTCTGAACATAAAACCATTTTGTTATACTGAATTACTGAATGTTAAAATTTAAATATGCTGATTACACACTTTAGCACTGCATGATTATTTTGTATCAATTAAATAAACTCAAAAAGCAAACCTTTGTTTTCAGAAATTTTACTTCACATTTTAATTAAATTGGCATGTTGTTTGATTACTAATCAGCAAGACATCATTATTAGATGATTTTGCCAAGTAGCCAATTACACCAAGTTAATTAGCAAATTACATAGCCTTGTAATCACCACAAGGAGAAAAGCCTGCTCATATGGTGCATGATGTGCAATAAGCATGCTAGATTATCGAAGACAAACACAGCAAAGGCACCTTCATATCCTTGCAGATCTTCTGTTATGTTTTTCTGTCTGTGTGTGACATTAGGTCAATAAGGGAGATTGCTAAAACTCAGCAATATCTTCACAAAATACATGGTGTCTTAATGCAAATAAACTAAACTTACACTAATCATTTTACACTGAACTTAATGATATTATTTACCAACTAAAATAAAAAAAGACTGCTCAGACATTCTGGAAGAGATCCCAAAACAATATCACACTGTCCAATGCAATACTCTCTCCACTGGAAAAATATTTTAAAAAATCATTTGATTTGGCAACACTTGCTGAGTGGCATCCTACCGTGACTGGAGATTCAATGCCAATGAAATTCACTTGCTGAAATGTTAACAGGGTTATTGTTACATGCAAACAAATTATGTTAATTGTACTTAAAACAGTGTAATGGATGGCACACATGGGTTGGCAACCCAACCAGGGCTGAACAGGATTCCTTACTCGGCTAGGAGGCCCTGGGGAGATGATAACTGCTGAATAGTTTCTTCCCTAATGCATTAGATGGCGCATCCCTGGACTTTGGTTCCCACTCTGATACCCACAGGGCATGCTGGGAACTGTTTTCCTGGAGTACAGCCCTGTTGGGTTCTGTGGGTGTCACTCAGGGGTGCTGCAGGGGTTTATAATCCCTGCTTCATGGGACTTTCATCCTGACCCAAATGCTTCCAACTGACCATGTCCTAGCACTTGAAGTACTCCGGGTCTGAGATAAAAGGAGCCACTCTACCTCACCTCACGAGGATGGAAAGAGCAAAGGAATATTTTTTTTTGTGATTGAATATTTTGGCTGTGTTCACTAAAAATGTCTTGGTAAGGAATAAAAATGGTTGCAACAGATACATATAGCCTACAAACAAGGTCATTTTCGGTTGAAACAGTTAAAGTATCTGCATAATAAGAAATTTTTCTAAAACTAATTTGTTACTAACACTTTGAGCAAAGTCAACCTTAGGTAATTGAGTAATGGCAATATACACTTGAAATGTTTTCTGTGAATGGTGCTGTTAATTAAAACAATAGAATCTATTCAAGGTGTTTCTACGTGAATTACATTATTTCTCAATGTGACACACAAGTACTTTAAGACAGTTCTACTAGAAATGTGTGTGTTAAAGCCTTAAAGTCTACTCATTTGGAATAAAGTCAATTTAAGCAGCTGAGTAATATCAACAGACTACAAGAATTATTTTTTAAAATGTGCATGTATATGTGAAAATGCTTCATTCTACTCCAAAAGCTTTGTTTTGTATAAACAATGTATATTCTGAGTGTTTCAAATCATAATATAGAACCACAGATACTCATTTCCTCTGATGGTATGGTGATTGCTTTTGAACACTTTGATCACATCCAGTGATGAATACCTAAGATGAAAGGGCTCTTTATGTATGATTCGTTCCTCTTTGCAACTGAAATTAATGAACATTACATAACGTAACAGGTAGTGTGGCATAGTGGTTAAAACTCTCAGGTTGTGGGTTCAAATCACTTCACCTGCTTGAGCTCCAATCTGAAAAGCAAAAGAAATGTAACCAATTGTATCTCTCAAATATTGTACATTGCCTTGTGTAAAGGTGTCAGCTAAACATTTAACTGTAACATATTACAGAAAGTAGAAATGTGCTTTATATCTCTGACCCAGTCTCTTCATTGCCATTCATACTGTGGCAGGACGGCTGGCAACTTATCCTGGCCGGGATGCCCCTGAAGTGGAAGTATGGGGGAAGGCAGCTTTTTCAGGACACTGCCTCCCCCAAAATGCTAGATGGCAGCTCCCCTGGAGTGTAGCGGTGCCCCGATTCCCGCAGAGCATCCTGGGGACTTGGAGTCCGGTTTCTCAGCCCTGTTCAGTACCGTGGGTGCTGCCAGGGGAAGCTATGAAAGAACCTAGGGAGTAATGCTTCCCTTGCAGCCCAGAAGTGCTTGGAAGTCACGAGGACAGAAGCCCCACAGTACTTCTGGGCAGATTAAATACAGTATTCCCTCGTTTATCGCGGAGATAGGTTCCAAGGCCGGCCACAATAACTGAATTTCGTGAAGTAGGGACACCATATTTATTTAATTATTTAACATGTATTTGGATGTTTTTAAACCCTCCCTGTACTGTTTACAACCCACCCTTTACTCTGTTAATAACAGGGACAACTGTTAAGTAATATGAAATTGGTAGATAAATTTACAGTTACTGTATAGCGAAGTCACATGTACCTATATATGACGTGATGATGGTGATGAATATGCTGTGCAGTAAAAATGATGACGATGAAGGTGATGATGTCTTTTATTGCACAGCCAATGACTGTATTTTATGTCTCTTCAGACGGGTGACATTTCCTGGGGCACCTCTTCCATGGTTTCGAAGGTGTATCCGTAGTAGTAGTAGGAACTGCTCTTTTGCGAGGCTACAAAAACATTGTGATCTCAGTTGCTGCCGCTGCTTCTTTTCCGGTCGAAGAGCAGCTTGTAGGCGGTCATGACTCGTCGACCTTGTTGCAAAATTGGACCGATCGAAGAAACCACAAAAATCACACACAGTACAGTGTAATGTAAACCGCCGGTGAGAAAGCTTGAAGCTAAATGGCGCGACAGAGAGACAAGGGAGGTGCTGTGGGATATGGGCATCAGTCAAAGCACCAATCACGGGCCCGATTAGAAAGCGGAAGCTGTGATTTGTCACTCCTCCCATGTACCAATCACAGCCCATGTTACAACGCACTTAGTCACCGAACTTGTTTTGTTGTTCTTAGACTAGGAAATACTACTACTATATTTAAAAACCCGCGAAGTTGTGAATCCGCGAAAAGTGAACCATGAAGTAGCAAGGGATTACTGTACTTAAGATTATACATCTGACCCCGAAGTGCTGGCAATTCACGTGGGAAAAAGAGCAGGAGCACTTCCGGGTCAAGAACTATATAAGAACTATATAAAGGACTGGTGGAGACCCAGCATGTGAGCTGGAGTTGGGAGGGAGTTGACAGAGCTTGCTGGGAGGTGTGGAGGAGAGAATAATTCTTGTTCATATTATATTACTTGTCTGTGTATGGTGGTTGGGGTACTTATAGGCAAGAAGGAAAGAATAAAGAAAACCTTTTAGTGCTTTTACCTGGTGTCCGGATGTTTATTTTGGGGATAGAGGGGGACAGTCCCCTTTAGTGTCAAAAACTAAATTTTTTTTTTAAACCAGAATAAGAGTTTTCCCCCTTTTTCTCATATGGCAAACAAATACTTTTAACTGAAGTCCAGCTCAGTTTAAATATTTTTTGTAAGGAAAAATTGTGGATATTTTAAACTGCTCCCTCGGGACCCCCTTTTGGATTCCCCAACCTTTGACTTAATGGGGGAGTAGAGGACTTGGGAGACATTCTGGTGGCTGGCTCTGCGGATCATAAACTTCCCAATGGTATGGGCCCAATATTGACTGTTTTAAAGTATCTTTTCATATTTTTCACTTTTTGTAACCTATCAAATTTCTATTATGTTTTTTCCACCTACATACCATTGATTTTCCTAAACTACTTATTCTAATAAAAGTCACATTAAAAAACATCAAAGTTTCTAAGCTAAATTTAATTTTATTTCCCAGAAAATTAAAATTTTTGATTGACTTTTTATATATAAACCTTTATTCAAAACGAGGGTATTTTGGTCTTTTAAATGTGTGGTTGAAAATTGAATTTTACATAGCTATTTTATTTCAAAACATTCATATCTAAAAACCTGGGATGAAAGTTTCATATCAATCTGCTCTCTGGGGCTTTTTAGTTTCCTTATATAATGATCTTACTATGGGTTTTTAGCATTGTTTTCAAATCTTATGTATCAACTTTTTTTATAAATATTGTGCACCCTCATTCCTAAGCTTAGGACAAAAAAAGCCAAGTGCTGAAAATTTCATTGAAGTTCAACCCCCTCTACAGATCTAACATACAGTTGTGTCCAGTAATTTGCAGTGAAAAGAGATCTTGGAAGTTAGAAATTTACAAATTAAATGTAGTATTAAAAAAATGTATTTCGGGGGAGGACATAAAAAAGAATATACTGTGTATTATATACAGTTAACACGTTCATTTTGATTAATGTGGCCGGAGTTAAAAATTTTTTGGCATCCAAGGCCATCAATATGTCAGGCAGTGCTTTGGTCAGGATGGTATTTTCATGTTTTTTTTTTTTAACTTAGAAACAATAAAAAAAAGCTAAGTGCCCCTAAAAATTTCCAACAACATTATCAGTATGTTTTATAGACTCCCTTTTTAAAAAATGTTTGAAACAAAATTTGTTTTTAAAAAGGTTTTAAACCCTTTGTGTTCACAGTTCACAACAATAGTGTTCATTTATTGATTATTGATTTATACATACTACATAAGTGCGGGGAAGGGGGGGAAAGGATTGGAATACTTGGCATGTGCAATGCTAAAAAAAGGTTTAAAAGGAAAATTGCCTCTTTTTCATGTCTTTTTTCTGTAAGAAGATTAGTAAAGTATATAAAATAAATTTGTTATTTTGGTTTATAAAACCAAAAAAAAGTCTCCAGTACCTCTGTATTTAAGTTGTGGTTTTGGGTAGTTTGCAGTGTTTGACTGCATTAATATAATGAAAAAATTTTCAAAAAAGTAGTGTAATGATTATTCCTATCCATTAATCCAGTCTGCCTTTTTTTTCCCACTAATTTATAAAGAATGAAACATAACCATCCAAGTAATCCCGGTGTTTTTTTGCAATACAGCCACGACATCATTTTAGCTTCCAAGAAAAAAGGTGTGGCAGAACAGTTTTTTCAAACCTTTTTTCTGTGGTGGACATTGTTGAAACCCCAAAAAATCCCAAGGTAGCCACAATTATCCAAAAAAAAAAGCATTAAATCTGAAAGATTTGCTATACTTTTTAAGGAGGGCGGGAGGGAGGAAAAAGACGAAGTTGCCATTCACAGACACACCCCCAATTAACTTGGATGCTTTTAGCTGCTTGGGCCCAGGGTCCTCTTTTGCCTCACTTTTGACCTGGGGTTAGGGGCCTCAACCCCAAGTAGCCCTGTCCCTCTGCCTGTGGTCACTTGATTTGCAGGCCTATCCCTGACATGTCTTGTGGCAAAAATTGGCAATCCCAGAGCACTTTATGTCCCTTCCAGGTGTCTTTCCCCTCCAGCTGGTCTCAACCACCTGAGGGGTGCCTTTTAAGTGGGGGCCCGGGGGAACAAACCTTTATTTCCACGGGCACCATTTAAAAAAAAACACTTGTATAGGTATATATCAATCGTGATGGTGTGAACAATTGAAGATGGTATTTGCAGAGTTTTAACACAAGTAAGTATGCCCATTAAGAGATGTTTATTTTTTTAATTTAAAACGTCTTCAGAAAATGCATTTAAGACTAGAGTCATTTGTTTTATTTTACCTTGACACTTTTTGGTCTCATATATTTCCAATTTCAGAAAGTACATTGTCCCTTTTTTCTTTTGCCTTCTGAACTTTTGGAAGGGATTCAAATTAAAAAAAGTAGCATTTTTTTAAAAAGTTATTGTTTTAAGTTTAAACTATGTCTTTTTTTTTAATTTTCTTTGTGTTGATTCTACATTAAATTTGTGATTCAATGTTTTTTATTTAAATGATTTCTAGGGGTCCCCTCCTTTCATTTCCCAACCACCAGGTTTAGTTAACCGGATATAAAATTTTAAAAGGGGTTTTATTTTATTTCATTCATTTTCATTCATTTTTTTTCTTGTTTTGCCAGTAAAAAAGCTGTAGTGAATGATTTACCCCTCCCGCCATCTTTTAAAAAGCCTTTTCCCTGTCCTTTTAAGCCCTACCGGCCATGCTGCATGCTCTTATGTTGCGCTGCATTCGTCATTTAAACTCCTGTACACAGCTGTCTTTTGTCCACCTCGCTTGGGGACATTAGTGTCCCCGAAAAATTGTTTGTGTAGGGCGTGACGAAGTAGTCTTTTGACTTCAAAGTGTTTTCCCCCGAGAAGATCAGCCCTCCCCCAAGATTTTTATTATAATAAAAATGATTTTTTTAAAATTTACATCTTTAATGTTAGATGCAATTAATAAAATTTAATTTATGAGATGAATTGTTTTTTTTTAAACCCAATTTCCCCACCCCCAATATATACAGTACCTATTGTGGTGCGCGGCTGGGTGGGGTACCCAGGGGGACACCTGGAAGGACCGGGGGGGGACCCCCTACCCGGGCCCCCAAGAGGACAGCCTTTTTGGTGGGGGGGCCGGAATGGAACATGGAAGCTAAACCCCATAGGGGCCCCCCCCGGGGGCCCAAACGCCAGAAGCTTTTTGATGTCGCACTTCCCCACAAAGGTGCTGGTGGAAGGATTAGGGACACCCAGAGTGCTTCCAGGTGCCTGCGCCTCCGCCACTAAAGGTCCAGGAAACTGTGGGGAGGCACCTGGAGCCGCCGGGTGAACAAAAAGGGGCTGCCTCCCCCCCCATTCAGGGCGGGAGTCAGGTGGAAGAGGACAGAGCTGTAGGGAGTGGAGGGGGGGGAAAAGGTTTGGGAATTGAGGGGCCCCGACTGAGGGTGTTGGGGGGGACGGGTTGTCAAAAGTTTTTTGTAAATAATAAACGTATTTTGGTTTAAACCATCGGTTTTCCCCCGTTGTTCGAGGCTGGTCTCCCTATATACACACATATTTTAACTTCCTAGTTATGAATCACATTTTTGATTATTTATGAGTTACCAAACAGGTAATGCTTGTTTTTCGGAGTCAGCAAACACCCACTACATCCTCTCAGTTACAAGAGTTAAAGATATGTGATACACTATCTCACAAACAATACAAAGAGTACATGATGCGTGTTTTTCCTTTTTGGGGGCTTGGGTGAAATACCTTTTTCCCCCAAAAGGTCGAACCTGAATCAGCACCTGAGGAAAGCCCGATGTTACCACATAGCTGGTTCACTTATTTGACAGGTTGGGAAGATTGGAGTACAGTATTACCTTCCTGTTCTCAATTGTAGTCTGTTTTTTTCGGGTTCCAACCAGGTAACATATTGTGGGGGAAACCCCCCAAAATGGATGGCCCGGGGAGGATATCCAGACCATTCCCCGGGGTACTGAGGGCAGCCCCCGCTGCAGTCCATGGTTTGGAGCAGGGAAGCTAAACCTGCTGGGCCCCAGGGCCCCCCCATTTTAGGCACTTCCACCACCCCCGGAAGTGCTGCGGGATGTGGTCAACAAAAGCACATGGAGAACCCCCCGGCCTTATAAAGGAGCTAGCAGGACTCCTGGGGCCCAGCAAAGCTTGAGAGGGGAGGGAAGGGAAAGTGAGGAGTGAGGAGTGAGAGGAAAAGGAACCATGCACTTTGGTCCCTTGTATGTGCTGGCCTGTGGAGGAAGAAAGAGTTTCCCCAATCTTGAATAAAAGTGTGTTGTGTGCTGCACTTGTGTCTCTGCCTGTCGGGGGGAGTTGGGGTGGCGAATGCACCCCAGTAGTCCCTATATATATACACAACAGTATAAAAGATATATAATCAAATAAGGGATGGAAAAGGGGACAGTGGATTTTTAAAATTTGACCCCAATTAAAGGTGGGTGTCCCTGGCTGGACCCCAGATGGACACCTACGGGGATGCCTTGGTATTGTAGTAGGGAAGGCAACTCTATCGGGTTTTTACACCATGTAAAATACCTGTTTTGTATGACCAAAAGTTTTTCCAGCACTGACATGGGTATTGCCTCATCCATTTGAGGTAGATGGTGAAAACTCAAATAAAAGAGGGGAAAGGGAAATATGGGAGGAGAAGGAGCTTTATTTAACAGTAAATACATTGTTGGATTTTTAAAAAAACCCTTTGAACATGTCCAAATAAAAAAACCTTTATTTTATACTTAAAATGTATTAGTGGTGTTACAAGTGTGGTGCTTAGTGTCCTTTTATAGTCACAACTTTTTTGTTGTAAAGAGGGACTAAAGCCCCCCCGGGAGACAGGGGCCCTAAACCCCCTTTTAAAGGGTGATACAATGGGAAACAAATAGTTTTTTACCTCCTCTTGCTCGATCAGGGGCAGCTGCTGTGCTCTTTTTGTCCCGTTGGTGATATGCATTCGACTCATTTAACTTTTTAAATCCTGTCACAGCTGTCATCCTTTTTCGGGACCTTAAAGTGTCTCCGGAAAATCCCTCTAACCAAGATTTTTGATATAATATATATATATATATATATTATATATATATTAAAATATACATGTACATAATATTTTGTATTTTGAAAGGCAGTGTAAAAAAGGGCACTGTGACAAACAGGGGGTTTATATAGGGGTTATTAAGGAATTTTAAAAAAATGAATTCTGGTCTGTCACATTGTGCCCCACAAAGTCAACAACACAGCACCCTGTTGGGAAAGGAATATTGTGCCTCTGTCTTTGTTCTTCTGCGGATCAATATCTGCAAGAAGGATGAACGAGGAGAAGAGTAATTTGTCCAAACATCCTGGTAAGTGGTATAAAAGCATACCTAACTACTAGGGTTTTACAAATAAGATACACTTACAACTATATGAGTTATGAAAATTTGTTAAATCTGTATAAAGTAGAATATTTGTTTCTGTTTCATTTGATATCCTTTTGTTTTTATTTTTTTTCTATGTGTAATTTTATTCCTTTTATTTTAGTTTATATTTTATATTTATAATTTTTTCCTTCCCCCTTTTTTGGGGCTGTACATTAAATTTTGTTTTTTTTCTATCATTTCATACATTTGCATGTGTTACAGACATATTGAATTTAGGTAAAGGCATCTTTAAAAAAAATAATGCCATGCTAATTTTTTCTACTTAAAGCACTATTAATAAAAAAAGATAAACATACTAGATTTTACACTAACTACTACACTACTACCAAAAAATAAACATAAACAGACAGTTTCCCCCAAAACAGAATGTAGTGTTAATATTTAAACTGAGAAGGACACTAATTTTTCAATATGGGTTTTTTAACAAAAAAACTAAAAAAAACCCTCATTATGAGAAAGGCAGACTGAGACGTAGATTTCTGTAATTGCCCCTAACAGTATTTTACGGATCCACTCCCCCAGTAAATCTTTTCTTAAGTCTCCTTTTTTTAAATAAAGCAGCTTAAGTAAGCACTATCTTTAAAACAGCACAATCAAGAAAGGTGCAATCTTGGCCTGCAGGCTAGCAGAATTATCTGTTCACCATGGTTTAGCTCTTATGTCCCCCAGCTGTTGTTTTCTTAATAAGATAAATGCTTTATTTTCTTGCTTGATCCCTACCCCATGATATTTGCTTTTTACCCTTTTACCTTTTTAAATGAATAGTTAAGAGCAGTAGTTAGTGCTTTTTCTCCCCATCCAAATCTCCTATTCAGGTCATATGTAGGTGGTGGACGGGCTCATGCCCAGTCAGGACGCCTGGGGGATGGAAGGACTGGGGAGGGCAGTACCTCCCCCGAACAAGAAGGCAAGCCCCGGTGGGTGTTGGGGCCAGGGCAGGCTTGGGAAACTCAATCTTTGGGGACCTGGCCACCGCCAGGGCCTTTATGGGTTTAGGAAGCCCTGGTATGGGCCTTTCCCCACCAAGGGGCTGAGGGGAAAGGTTTAGGAGCACCGGGCCCTCCGGGTATATTATAAAAGGACCTACCCATTCAGAGAAAGGTCAGAAGGGCGTGGTTGTGGGAGACAGGTGGAAATGGCAGAAGAAAAGCGGGAAAATGAAAGGAAAGTTTAAGGACTGAGATTGTGAGTTGTTTTTGGTGCATTGTGCTGTGTGAACGTAAAATAAAAGTTTGGGATCAGAGTGCCCCTGGCATCTGTCTGTCGGGGTTTAAACACTGGGGCAGTAGATAGATGGCGATTTATGTGCTTCAATGGACTGGCCCTGTCCAGGGCTAGTTTCTACCTAGTATCTGAATATTGACAGAAAGGAAGCAGCCCCACACAAACCCAAAAGTCCAAAAAAAAGGGGCAGACAATTAATAGATAGAACCTATAGCAGGGCAGTTGGTTTTTAAAAAAAAAAGGGGAAAAAAAGTTAATTTTTCATTACAAGGTTCAAATCATCAGAGATGAAACATATTATGGAAGTGTATTGCAGAGCAAAATGTTTGAGAGGTGTTTCTAGTAAGTCCCAAGTTTTGTTTAAGTTCACAAATATATTGCCATGTGTACAGCTGACAAAGGAAATTCTTCGATGTTTCCCAGACTAGGGCAGTACTACAAACCCCAAAAGAGACTATAAAAAAAGCAGACAGTGCAGAAGACCCATAAAAAAATACACACTGTAAATAAATGTACCCGCTGCTCACAGTTTTCACATAATGGGTTTTTTGGAAATTCTAATGATCCTGAATGAGGAAAGAGGGGCAGTGCACACAGTGTATCCATATGTTTCTAATACCTTTTTGTTTTTTTTGTACAGCTTTCCCCCCCACACATAAAAAAAATGGTGTATCTGCAGTCACAGGGGTGGTTTCAAGCCTGATTTATTTTTCTGGTTGTTTTTAAAATAAAAATTGCTGGTCCTCGTTTTTCCCCAAAAAAGAAGTGAGCAGTAATCTGTTTTAATGGGTTGGTATATGAGGGGGTGAAAGCCATAAAGTTTTCTGCTCAGAGTGGTGTTTTTCAGGGGGGTTTCAAAAGATTGAGAAGTTCAAATTTGGGCAGATAAGTGTTGAATGAAGAAAAAGGGGGGTGGCGTCCTCTACCTAAAAACAACTTGAGCAAGTCTGTACCATGGTGGAGGACTGCCGCTCTCAGGGTCCTCCCCCTACGGAGGGCCCCCCCACGGGGTTGCCCCCCGTGCAGGGCCCATTTTTGGGTTATCAAGCCCTGCTGGGGTATTGGGGCCAAGGTGCTGTGGGGGGTTTTGGGCTCTTTTAGGCCCTTAAAAACGGGGGCCCGGGCATGTAAAGGGGGGGAAGACGGTTCCCGGGGGAAGAAAATTATTGTGGGAAAAGGGAAAAAGGTGTGGATGCTGGGAAAAAACATCCGGGTCAGGGGCTATAAAGGCAGCCCAGTCCGACACTGAGTACTGGGAGGTAAACTCTCGGGGGAAAAAAATTATAGTTTGTGTTTGGTTTACTTTATGAAAAGGGGAGGGTGTTTGGTGATGTAAAAATATAATAAAGACGATTTTTTGGTTTAGAGTTGTACCTAGGGTTAAGGAAAACCTAGCCCCCCCCGCCCAAAAAATTTTTCTGACAACCAATGATATTTGGGCCCTGGAATCTAATAAAAAAGAATTTGCTTTCTTTTCGGGGGTAATTAACATTTTCATGTTGTGAGAAGGGAAAAAGGTGGTAAGTAATATTGGGGTGGAAAACCAAGGAAATTACAGTAGGAAGAAGGGAAATTTTTTAATTTCCCCCTTTTTTGGTTAATTTATGGTTTCTTTGTTAAATGCGTAAAACATTTTTGACTCTGACAATGCAAATTGTTTAATCATAAACTAAAAAAAAGAAATTTCCTTAAAATATGTTTCCCACCATCTGCAGTGATTTTGGGTTGATTCTTTTCCAATAATAAGAGGGAAAAAACCCAAACATGTCAAAAAAACAAAATCAAAATTTAACCCTTTTCCTTTTAAAACTAAGGAAGGACCCCTGTGTAAGAAAGGGATTTGGGGAACTTTTTGAAAATGAGAGATGGCCCAAACATCATCAGGGAAAAGAAATCCAGAAACAAAGCTATTTACTTTCTCCCCTACAACATTTCCGAAAATTTAAAGGGGGTGTGACTTCTTTTTCTTTTAATTTTCCCGGGAGGGAAAATTTCCAAAACAAAATAATTTTTACAAAACCAAAATGTTCAAAACAACCCTTTAAAAAATGATTAAAGAAAAAAGGGAAAAACCAAAAAAGGACAACCAAAAATCAAATCAAAAAAGAAAAAAAGGGTAAAAATTTTATTAATTTAAAGGGGAAAAACTGGGAAAATCTAAAAAAAAACAAAAAGGGAAAAAGAAAAAAGGGAAGCGGCGGGAAGATTTTTAAAAACCCTAAAAAAAAGGTTAAAACAGAAAATAATCTTTTTTAAATTTTTTATAAAACTGTGACCGCTTTTTTTTCTCTTGAAGGGTTTGGCTTTGTCATATGGAAAGGGACATTTTCCTAAGCCATCTTTTGTGTTTGGGAAAGGTAAAGGTGGGCTAGCAACCTTTAATGATGGAATGGACTGAAAAAAGGGAGATAACACGAACCGACACCAAACCAATTTTTTATCCATTTTGAGAATATGGGGTTTGCTCCCAAATCATTTCTTAAAAAAATATTTTGATCAAATTTAATTATTTATTTATGGGGCAAGCTTGGCTTACCGAATATTTAAACCTTTTAATAAACCCAAAAAGGGGGCAGGGGGGGAAATTTCAAATGTTTTATTTATTTCCATTGTAATCAACCGCAAATTTGGTTTGGGGGAAGGGGTACCTCCCGGGTTTTGCCATTTCAAGCCTCTATGGAGGTCCACAAAATAATCACAATAAAAATTAAAGGGGTTTTATTGGGGGGAAAATGGTAAAAAATCTGAAAATTGAAAATCCACATAAAAACCTGGAATAAGGGAAAATGAACAAAAAATTTTGGTTTCACTGTTCAACCCCTCCCCTTTGATGTAAAATTTTGCCAATTTCTTTTTCCATTAAAATTGAAATTAATTTAGTTCCTTTTAAATTTCATTATAAAAAATAAGATAAAGAATTAGGTTTTATTTTATTCCAAATTCAAAGAAAACATTTTTTACCTTTTAAAATAAAAAAAAAAAAAAAAAAAAAAAACCCTCCTCATTTTTATAAAAACCAAATTATTTTTTTCCCTTTTTACTTTTAAAAACCCCCCCTCCCAAAAAAAAAAAAGGTTTTTTTTAAATTTTGCCTTTTTTTATTCCCTTTTTTTTTTTCCAAAGCCCCCTTTTCCTTTTTAATTTTTTTTTAAAAAACCCCCCAACAAAAAAACCAAAAAAAAAACCTGAAAAAAAAAAAAATCCAATCAACTAAGGATTTGAGCAATTAAACACTGTATCACCATGCCACCTTGATGTAAACATTTTTGTTCTTATTATTATCTTTCTATTAAATTGAGAATTAATTGTATGTATGCCTTCAAATTTCACCTGCATCAAAAAAATATTTAGAGTCAAATGTAATATATTGGTTTATTTAAATATGTGTAGCTAATATGTCTTTTGTACTTATGTACATAATCATTTTCTATTCCTTTCAAAATAAATACTATATTTCAACAGTTCAATGTCATACCAATTTTCATATACATTGTTTTTTTATTTTATTTTCCACTTTGGGTTTGAGAGTCTAACGGGCAAACTTCTGTGTTTTTGAAAGCATCACATCACGTTGTTATAGAAACCATTTGCATGGCCTCCTTCCTGATTGCCATGGTGACCATCAATAGCTAGAAATTCACTAATTTAAAGCATTCAGTTTATTACATTTGAGGCAGCCTTGTGTTTCCACAGAGTCTGGGTTATCTAAATTAGAAAATTCAACCCCACTGGTTTATTACCTCAAGGTCAGCTATAAACGTCTGACACTGGACTCAAAAACACTGCCTGCTTTGTCACTAGTTCAGACAATTCTCTTTAGTTATCTGTAAGAAAATAATACAAAAATCCAATGCCAAATTCTCACATTACCACTTGAAACATGTCAGATTTAGTTCCTTGTTTAGATGTTTCCTGGCAGACAAAAGTAATCACAGATTAAAGACATTCAGGTAGTCATTTATTCCAATTCACGAAAACATCACTGCTCATTTCCAACAAGGACCTCTCATGATGCCAATATTTTTTTTTTCTTACTTTAAACAGTCAATAGTTTTTATTTGCCTCTATCTCTTCCAAAGCTCTAATACCAACAACCATCCTGAAAATGTTGTCTTTTCTTATACGGATTGACAAATTATAGGGCATATTTGTAGTTTTACAAGATGCCATGTTGTTTTTAAGATTATGAGTTTATTGCGTAACATGAGCAATATTGTCTGTTGATATTTGGTCTTATGATGTTATAGCAGTGGCATATCTATCTATTTATCTATATATATATATATATATATATATATATTGTGGCAGACGGCAGGAGACCCTACCCAGCCGGGACAGTCCATGAGAGGGACAATACCTCCCATGGGCCACTAGAGGGCAGCTGTCCTGGTCTGATTGGTGGCCACCAGAGCAGAGATGGGAGGCTCATCTCTTTTGGGACGATTATGGAGCCCTGGAGGGCAGCACTTCCTCCACACTTGGGGGTGCTGCCAGAAGTAATTACAGGGACACCCGGAGTGCTTCCAGAAGTTTGTCATCGAGCACCTGGAGCACATCCAATTTACTGCATACATAGCGCCTCACTCCAGTAGATGAGCCGGAGTCGGGAGGAGGAAGACGGACCTTGTTGGGAGAAGATTAGAGGCTGCAAAAGGACTCGAGGAGAGTAAAGGAAAGAAGGGATGGTATGTGGGTGGAATGGTGCACTGGATTGTGTACAGGACATAATGTGCAAATAAATAGTGTGTGTTTTTGGACATCCAGCCTCTGTCTGTCTGTCTGTCCGTATGTCTGCCTGCTTTTCACAAGAGAACTACTTAACGGATTTAAATGGCTTTTTTTCTATAATTTGCTTGAACATTCCAGTTGATTTTGCCACTTTTCTCTTCTAGCTAAGTATTATATGTTCTCTTGTACTGAATTATTTGCACAAATCCGAAAGAACGGCTATGAGCCAAGGGGAAGGGGGCAGGACCCTCCTCACTCATGCGCCAGCCTCCATTCCAGTTGGTCTACCTCACTCTACACCTCCTCGTTTGTTCAACAGACATTATCATCTACAGATTGTTAAGGAGTAACATCTGACATTTTTGAGAGAGAGATCAGAGTTATGTGTGTTTTAGAGGGTAGCTGCTGATTGGGGCAGAGATATCCCTTAGCCAAAACCCCTGGGTTTTCTCCC
>NW_024377069.1:0-19817 GCF_016835505.1 Polypterus senegalus | reverse complement strand
TAAACATCTTAGTTTCACGAGTAGTGATTTTAGTGGTGAGATGTCTATCGACGTAATCACCTTCGATCAAAGAACTGTCGCTTATCGAGTGGTTTACATGCTCAGAGATGCCGTCTTGATTTCCATTCTCTTTGTTACATATTGCACGGCCATATCAGGCTCAATCTTGATATCCGAGGAACATTGTGTCTTATGTATTAAATGACCGGGACAGGTTTAAGGTGTGGACTGATGACGGCACAGCAGATGATTATAGTACACAGGGCACTATAAGAGTGAAATGCTTAAGCCCTTCACCTATGTTTCTGCATGTGAGTTGATTACTGGTGATGAATTGTTCAGTTGTCGGTTTCAAGTGTACAGAAATTGCCAAATATTTTACATCTTTGGAGAACCGCTAATGCCTCTTAATCATCTTAGATTCACAGGTGATGATTTGAGTAGTGGACACTTTGATGTTTATGAATGTTTCAACTCTCAAAAGCTGGATGCAAAGTTATCGATGAAGCTGGTTGCATGCTTACAACACTTGACAGATGCCGAATGTCACTTCAACACAAGTCCTGAAAATACTAACGTAATTGAAACAAACCATGAAACTCAAACCGATTATGACTGCAGCAATCCAAGCTGTGAGAAAACAGTTAAAAAGGGGAAGCATGTCAGACTAGGTGATACATTTTCTGATGCAACTACACTAAAACAACTTCATGACGCTGCCGGCAAATACTCGCAGAAAAATCCAAAAGTAGTAGACACGCTGTCACTAAATACTTGCAGGCAAATCCACAACTTAATAGAGACACTGCCGCTAAATACTCACACACAAATCCACAACTTCATTGAGATGTTGTCGCTAAATACTTGGAGGTGATTCCACAACTTCATAGACATGCTGTCGCTAAATATTCGCAGGCCAATCAACAAGTTAATACTGGGAATGCCTGTTAAACATCTTAGATTCATGAGTAGCGATTTGGGTAGTGAACACTTCGATGAATGAAACCTGTCGTCTTTACAACGGTTGACAAACACGGAATGTAACTTGAACACAACACGTCCTCCAAAAACGAACCTGATTGAAAGAAATAATGATAATCAAATCCTTTATGACAGGAACACTCATAACAGTGACAAAACAATTACATTGACAATCATGTTACGTTATTTTTAAAATGTTTCCTTTTCTTTTTCATAACTTCTTTAACACACTACTGCTCAAGTGCGGGTATTTTGTTACATAGATGTTATTTAATGCTGTACTATGTAGTATTAATTAAGGCTTGCACTCTGACGTTACAAGTCAAAGTCAAAAAAGAAAGAAGGGTGAAAAGAGTAATGACAGATGAGAAAAGGGGGCTGGGAGGTAAACCTTAGTAGCTTTATAATGTTGCAGTCAGTTGAACCTGGGCATTTCAGTGGTTCTGCAGTTTGCGTGCTGTTTCCGTCCGAGTGACCTTCTGGTAAAGTTTGGTGAGCTGAGAATAAAACTCGGCCGGTATGCCGCACAAGAATGATTTAAAAGGAGTAAGTAGGAAAACCTTGTTTTATAATTTTATTGAAGTTCTGTCTGTAAATATTGCACTATGATCTTCTAACCAAGATATCCGAGCTTTCACTCCGAATTTCACCTTAACTTTAGTACTTTCTTGTTCACTTTCTAGTAAGTGCTAAGAAGTTGGGGCAGAGTTTGGCAGTGTATCTTTCTTCAGGTTTCTAGATCTTGCATGTTTAAATGTTACTTGCTATGTGCTGTAATAAGTTACACTTCTGATAGGTTGCGGTTTTATAGGTATTAAGGCAAAACCATTGATTTTGTAGAAAGGAAGATCTTGCTTAAAGTTGCACAGATTTCTTCAACAGTAGCACTCACTTTTCCATTGTCTATAGTAAGTGCTTCCTGTTGGGGTAGTTTCTAGCTGACAGAGTCTCCAGTTAAACAAGGTTGTGACTCATATATGAGAATAGTAGAAAACTGCAGAACTGTAAGAAATGGAAGTGATATGGAAAACAATTATAAGTCTGTAAAACTTCTTCAACAGTTGCACTGACTTGTTTGTTTGTAGTGGTAAGTGCTTCCCGTTGGGGTAGTTTCTAGCTGACGGAGTCTCCAGAAAAACAATGTTGTGACTTATGTATGAGAATAGAAGAAGACTGCAGAACTGTAAGAAATGGAAGTTACGTGGGAAAACAATGCCTAGTCTGTAAAATTTCTTCAACAGTTGCACTGACTTGTTTCTTTGTAGTGGTAAGTGCTTCCTGTTGGGGTAGTTTTAGCATGACTTTTCAACACACCTTCCTGTGTTGTGGAAGAAAGAGCAAAAACCTATTCGAATAGAAAATGATTTATTCATCTGTTTTTCTCCTAGGGAGTTTAATTTTATGTCAATTAAAACCATCCACATTTATGAAAACCAGTGATGGGTTTCTGTTCGACTAGCTCTATGACTTTGCTTTTTCGTACAAAATGTTTTATGGCCTTACTCTGAATTTCACCTCAACTTTGGTACTTTCTTGCTCAAAATCCAGTAAGTGCTCAGAAGTTGGGGCAGAATTTGTAGTGTCCTAGCCTTCAGCATGTAAGATGTTGTACGATTGGGATGGATTAAATGTGTACAGCTATGAGAGAGGGGGAAAAGGAAATATTCTAGATAGGGAGCAGTACAGTTGCAAAGGTGGTTTTTCCACAAGAGGAGCAGCTTTGTGTAGGTCTCTAAGGAGTGTTTCCTAACGGGTTGCTTATAAAAGGACATTTTCTCACACTATTCACCATTTTGGAACCAATGGAAAGTAAATTTTACCTGGAGAGAACTTTGTGCTTGGCAGCTGCACGTTCTTACAATGCCTAAGTTACTTCAAAGGAAAGTGTTCACTGTGCTAATGCAAGTAAGTGCTTTCTTTTGGGGCAGCTTCGGTAAAAACCTAATTCACAGGACAACTGCAAAGAAGAGTATTTTCTTGTACTTTCATGTTCAACGTTTCACTTTTTAATTGAACTTTAGGGTACTCGAGGATTAAAAGAGTTGTTTGATTAATTATCCCTTGCAATATAATGAAGACACAGTTTTACTATTAGTTGCAAGTGTTTTTTTTATCTTTTGTAGATTGTACTTTAAGGTAGGGTAAAAGATCTCTTTAAATAAAGAAAGTTATAACCTAAACCATAGGAAACACCAACACTGAATTTGATTTTTATACTGTTTATAAAACTTTAAGAAAATAGTTAATCATCTTGTTGTTGTGATATTTTTGTTTCTTGATTTAGATTTAAGGGATAATGATCATGTCTTCATCATTAAGAAATTGTTTTGTAAAGATAATACTGTCAAATATTGACTGACAACGATCAGATAAAAGTGAAATTGCTGCACACTTAGTTTGATTGGGTGTGAAAGACTTGTGAGTCCCTTTTATTGGCAGTTATCTCCTCTGACGTTCCAAGTCAAAGTCAAAAAAGAAAGAAGGGTGAAAAGAGTAATGACAGATGAGAAAAGGGGGCTGGGAGGTAAACCTTAGTAGCTTTATAATGTTGCAGTCAGTTGAACCTGGGCATTTCAGTGGTTCTGCAGTTTGCGTGCTGTTTCCCGTCGAGTGACCTTCTGGTAAAGTTTGGTGAGCTGAGAATAAAACTCGGCCGGTATGCCGCACAAGAATGATTTAAAAGGAGTAAGTAGGAAAACCTTGTTTTATAATTTTATTGAAGTTCTGTCTGTAAATATTGCACTATGATCTTCTAACCAAGATGTCTGAGCTTTCACTCTGAAATTCACCTTAACTTTAGTACTTTCTTGTTCACATTCTAGTAAGTGCTCAGAATTTGGGGCAGAATTTGGTAGTGTCCTAGCCTGTAAAATGTTTTAAACAGTTGCACCGGGAATGCCTGTTAAACATCTTAGTTTCACGAGTAGTGATTTTAGTGGTGAGATGTCTATCGACGTAATCACCTTCGATCAAAGAACTGTCGCTTATCGAGTGGTTTACATGCTCAGAGATGCCGTCTTCGATTTCCATTCTCTTTGTTACATATTGCACGGCCATATCAGGCTCAATCTTGATATCCGGAGGAACATTGTGTCTTATGTATTAAATGACCGGGACAGGTTTAAGGTGTGGACTGATGACGGCACAGCAGATGATTATAGTACACAGGGGCACTATAAGAGTGAAATGCTTAAGCCCTTCACCTATGTTTCTGCATGTGAGTTGATTACTGGTGATGAATTGTTCAGTTGTCGGTTTCAAGTGTACAGAAATTGCCAAATATTTTACATCTTTGGAGAACCGCTAATGCCTCTTAATCATCTTAGATTCACAGGTGATGATTTGAGTAGTGGACACTTTGATGTTTATGAATGTTTCAACTCTCAAAAGCTGGATGCAAAGTTATCGATGAAGCTGGTTGCATGCTTACAACACTTGACAGATGCCGAATGTCACTTCAACACAAGTCCTGAAAATACTAACGTAATTGAAACAAACCATGAAACTCAAACCGATTATGACTGCAGCAATCCAAGCTGTGAGAAAACAGTTAAAAAGGGGAAGCATGTCAGACTAGGTGATACATTTTCTGATGCAACTACACTAAAACAACTTCATGACGCTGCCGGCAAATACTCGCAGAAAAATCCAAAAGTAGTAGACACGCTGTCACTAAATACTTGCAGGCAAATCCACAAGTTCATAGATACGCTGTCACTAAGTACTCGCAGAAAAATTCACAAGTTAATAGACATGTTGTCGCTAAATACTCGCAGGCAAATCCACAACTTAATAGAGACACTGCCGCTAAATACTCACACACAAATCCACAACTTCATTGAGATGTTGTCGCTAAATACTTGGAGGTGATTCCACAACTTCATAGACATGCTGTCGCTAAATATTCGCAGGCCAATCAACAAGTTAATACTGGGAATGCCTGTTAAACATCTTAGATTCATGAGTAGCGATTTGGGTAGTGAACACTTCGATGAATGAAACCTGTCGTCTTTACAACGGTTGACAAACACGGAATGTAACTTGAACACAACACGTCCTCCAAAAACGAACCTGATTGAAAGAAATAATGATAATCAAATCCTTTATGACAGGAACACTCATAACAGTGACAAAACAATTACATTGACAATCATGTTACGTTATTTTTAAAATGTTTCCTTTTCTTTTCATAACTTCTTTAACACACTACTTCGCCAGAGTGCGGGTATTTTGTTACATAGATGTTATTTAATGCTGTACTATGTAGTATTAATTAAGGCTTGCACTCTGACGTTACAAGTCAAAGTCAAAAAAGAAAGAAGGGTGAAAAGAGTAATGACAGATGAGAAAAGGGGGCTGGGAGGTAAACCTTAGTAGCTTTATAATGTTGCAGTCAGTTGAACCTGGGCATTTCAGAGGTTCTGCAGTTTGCGTGCTGTTTCCCGTCGAGTGACCTTCTGGTAAAGTTTGGTGAGCTGAGAATAAAACTCGGCCGGTATGCCGCACAAGAATGATTTAAAAGGAGTAAGTAGGAAAACCTTGTTTTATAATTTTATTGAAGTTCTGTCTGTAAATATTGCACTATGATCTTCTAACCAAGATGTCCGAGCTTTCACTCCGAATTTCACCTTAACTTTAGTACTTTCTTGTTCACTTTCTAGTAAGTGCTAAGAAGTTGGGGCAGAGTTTGGCAGTGTATCTTTCTTCAGGTTTCTAGATCTTGCATGTTTAAATGTTACTTGCTATGTGCTGTAATAAGTTACACTTCTGATAGGTTGCGGTTTTTATAGGTATTAAGGCAAAACCATTGATTTTGTAGAAAGGAAGATCTTGCTTAAAGTTGCACAGATTTCTTCAACAGTAGCACTCACTTTTCCATTGTCTATAGTAAGTGCTTCCTGTTGGGGTAGTTTCTAGCTGACAGAATCTCCAGTTAAACAAGGTTGTGACTCATATATGAGAATTGTAGAAAACTGCAGAACTGTAAGAAATGGAAGTGATATGGGAAAACAATTATAAGTCTGTAAAACTTCTTCAACAGTTGCACTGACTTGTTTGTTTGTAGTGGAAAGTGCTTCCCGTTGGGGTAGTTTCTAGCTGACGGAGTCTCCAGAAAAACAATGTTGTGACTTATGTATGAGAATAGAAGAAGACTGCAGCACTGTAAGAAATGGAAGTTACGTGGGAAAACAATGCCTAGTCTGTAAAATTTCTTCAACAGTTGCACTGACTTGTTTCTTTGTAGTGGTAAGTGCTTCCTGTTGGGGTAGTTTTAGCATGACTTTTCAACACACCTTCCTGTGTTGTGGAAGAAAGAGCAAAAACCTATTCGAATAGAAAATGATTTATTCATCTGTTTTTCTCCTAGGGAGTTTAATTTTATGTCAATTAAAACCATCCACATTTATGAAAACCAGTGATGGGTTTCTGTTCGACTAGCTCTATGACTTTGCTTTTTCGTACAAAATGTTTTATGGCCTTACTCTGAATTTCACCTCAACTTTGGTACTTTCTTGCTCAAAATCCAGTAAGTGCTCAGAAGTTGGGGCAGAATTTGGTAGTGTCCTAGCCTTCAGCATGTAAGATGTTGTACGATTGGGATGGATTAAATGTGTACAGCTATGAGAGAGGGGAAAAGGAAATATTCTAGATAGGGAGCAGTACAGTTGCAAAGGTGGTTTTTCCACAAGAGGAGCAGCTTTGTGTAGGTCTCTAAGGAGTGTTTTCTAACGGGTGCTTATAAAAGGACATTTTCTCACACTATTCACCATTTTGGAACCAATGGAAAGTAAATTTTACCTGGAGAGAACTTTGTGCTTGGCAGCTGCACATTCTTACAATGCCTAAGTTAGTTCAAAGGAAAGCGTTCACTGTTCTAGTGCAAGTAAGTGCTTTCTTTTGGGGCAGCTTCTGTAAAAAAACCCAATTCACAGGACAACTGCAAAGAAGAGTATTTTCTTGTACTTTCATGCTCAACATTTCACTTTTTAATTGAACTTTAGGGTACTCGAGGATTAAAAGAGTTGTTTGATTAATTATCCCTTGCAATATAATGAAGACACGGTTTTACTATTAGTTGCAAGTGTTTTTTTTATCTTTTGTAGATTGTACTTTAAGGTGGGGTAAAAGATCTCTTTAAATAAAGAAAGTTAGAACCTAAACCATAGGAAGCACCAACACTGAATTTGATTTTTATACTGTTTATAAAACTTTAAGAAAATAGTTAATCATCTTGTTGTTGTGATATTTTTGTTTCTTGATTTAGATTTAAGGGATAATGATCATGTCTTCATCATTAAGAAATTGTTTTGTAAAGATAATACTGTCAAATATTGACTGACAACGATCAGATAAAAGTGATATTGCTGCACACTTAGTTTGATTGGGTGTGAAAGACTTGTGAGTCCCTTTTATTGGCAGTTATCTCCTCTGACGTTCCAAGTCAAAGTCAAAAAGAAAGAAGGGTGAAAAGAGTAATGACAGATGAGAAAAGGGGGCTGGGAGGTAAACCTTAGTAGCTTTATAATGTTGCAGTCAGTTGAACCTGGGCATTTCAGTGGTTCTGCAGTTTGCGTGCTGTTTCCCGTCGAGTGACCTTCTGGTAAAGTTTGGTGAGCTGAGAATAAAACTCGGCCGGTATGCCGGACAAGAATGATTTAAAAGGAGTAAGTAGGAAAACCTTGTTTTATAATTTTATTGAAGTTCTGTCTGTAAATATTGCACTATGATCTTCTAACCAAGATGTCTGAGCTTTCACTCTGAAATTCACCTTAACTTTAGTACTTTCTTGTTCACATTCTAGTAAGTGCTCAGAATTTGGGGCAGAATTTGGTAGTGTCCTAGCCTGTAAAATGTTTTAAACAGTTGCACCGGGAATGCCTGTTAAACATCTTAGTTTCACGAGTAGTGATTTTAGTGGTGAGATGTCTATCGACGTAATCACCTTCGATCAAAGAACTGTCGCTTATCGAGTGGTTTACATGCTCAGAGATGCCGTCTTCGATTTCCATTCTCTTTGTTACATATTGCACGGCCATATCAGGCTCAATCTTGATATCCGGAGGAACATTGTGTCTTATGTATTAAATGACCGGGACAGGTTTAAGGTGTGGACTGATGACGGCACAGCAGATGATTATAGTACACAGGGCACTATAAGAGTGAAATGCTTAAGCCCTTCACCTATGTTTCTGCATGTGAGTTGATTACTGGTGATGAATTGTTCAGTTGTCGGTTTCAAGTGTACAGAAATTGCCAAATATTTTACATCTTTGGAGAACCGCTAATGCCTCTTAATCATCTTAGATTCACAGGTGATGATTTGAGTAGTGGACACTTTGATGTTTATGAATGTTTCAACTCTCAAAAGCTGGATGCAAAGTTATCGATGAAGCTGGTTGCATGCTTACAACACTTGACAGATGCCGAATGTCACTTCAACACAAGTCCTGAAAATACTAACGTAATTGAAACAAACCATGAAACTCAAACCGATTATGACTGCAGCAATCCAAGCTGTGAGAAAACAGTTAAAAAGGGGAAGCATGTCAGACTAGGTGATACATTTTCTGATGCAACTACACTAAAACAACTTCATGACGCTGCCGGCAAATACTCGCAGAAAAATCCAAAAGTAGTAGACACGCTGTCACTAAATACTTGCAGGCAAATCCACAAGTTCATAGATACGCTGTCACTAAGTACTCGCAGAAAAATTCACAAGTTAATAGACATGTTGTCGCTAAATACTCGCAGGCAAATCCACAACTTAATAGAGACACTGCCGCTAAATACTCACACACAAATCCACAACTTCATTGAGATGTTGTCGCTAAATACTTGGAGGTGATTCCACAACTTCATAGACATGCTGTCGCTAAATATTCGCAGGCCAATCAACAAGTTAATACTGAGAATGCCTGTTAAACATCTTAGATTCATGAGTAGCGATTTGGGTAGTGAACACTTCGATGAATGAAACCTGTCGTCTTTACAACGGTTGACAAACACGGAATGTAACTTGAACACAACACGTCCTCCAAAAACGAACCTGATTGAAAGAAATAATGATAATCAAATCCTTTATGACAGGAACACTCATAACAGTGACAAAACAATTACATTGACAATCATGTTACGTTATTTTTAAAATGTTTCCTTTTCTTTTTCATAACTTCTTTAACACACTACTTCGCTGCGAAGTGCGGGTATTTTGTTACATAGATGTTATTTAATGCTGTACTATGTAGTATTAATTAAGGCTTGCACTCTGCTATTTTGTTTTTCTTGTGGAATAGTCATTTTAATCACTCAGATTAATAACTGCAGTTGTGTCAGAAATGTGATCTAACAAAGATCAATGCGGGTTTGAGACACCTATGGTTCTGAGTTATAAAGGCAAATAAACAATAAAATCAGTTTACGCTACACATAACATAAGATGACAACAAAAAATTCAAGGAAATCAAAAGCTGGCCATTTTACTTCCTGATAATAAAATCATATAAAAATGAATGTCTTAATACATAAGTAATGTTATTGTAAAGAGTGGTCAAGTTCTAATTATGCAGATCCAGATCATCTGGATGACTTTGATTTATGCGGGGACGATTCCAGTTTGGTGCAAAGACAATTCTTCATGTCGTCAGTTCGCACACTTCTCGATGGTCCAGGATTTTTCGGGTGATTTTCTATATAATAAACTTAATAAGTTATAGCGTAATGAAAATTGCATAATTAGATCTGGAACACCCTATAGATATGGTATAAAATGTTAAGTTTCAGTGTTCATTATAGTATATTGTTAAAAAATGTAATATAATGATTTATACCATGTTCAATGCCATTTTATCAAAGAAGATATTAGTAAGATTTTTTTTTATTTAGTACATAATTGAAATAGAATATTGTTTGAAATACATAACATTTCATTAAATTTTATTATATATATGGGACTCAATGCTAACTTGATGTCATACCTTATTACCACCTACATTATTCTGCAATTGCTGAACACTGGCACTAAAGATTGCCCTTTTTTAGCTATGAAATATGAAACATAATCACAGTTTTATCTGATTTTTTCACCACTTTTTACCATTAAATGAACCTTTCTCCAGGTTAGAATTTTCTGGACCTTACAGCCATGAGATTAATTCATTAGTGAAAACAGTTTTGTTCTACCCTGTCTGCAAATAGCCAAGGATTTCTTGCAGTAATTCAGAGAGTCAATCAGGAGCATGCAGCTTTGTAGATATTAATGTAAAGAATAAGTTTGCATTTATTCAAACATATCAAAGAATTTAAAATTGTGCTAATTTAAGATTTTGTATGAGCTATGAGACAAGGCCTTTTTAAAATATAAATATCCAAAGACAAATTAAAGAAACGAGATAAAATAAGAGATTTCTGTGTTGCTTATTCAGCTAATATTTCAATTATATTTCAAAAAGATTGTTTACATGAGTAAACACTTTGACTGTTTATCTCAATAGATGACATATGCTGTTTTCTTGGCAGTCATAAAACTATCTAACCTTTTAACCTTCTCTCTTAGCCAAAACACCTGAACAAAGATGAAGATTCAAAACCTTAACCACAGACAAGAAACTGCCCCTGTGTCTGTTGCACAAGAGACTCTTGTTTTGATCAAGTACTGTTATCCACTGTTTCAACAATTGTTTCTTTCAAGATGTCACATCAACATTAAAAACAACAACCGCTGCACAAAGGCAGTCTACTATTATAGACTGACAAATTAAGTGCATCTAAAAATAAATGATTTCTTGGCACACAGCTTCTAGTTTGCGTGTATATTTTTAATTGAATATGTTTTGATTAAGATATGGTGCTTAGCATAAAACCTTTAGATTTTATACACAAAAAGCAAAATGTCATCTTTAAGTCAGCTGGGTACATAAAGTAACACTTGAAGTAGAAAGTAATATTATTTTGTAAATAGTTTAAAATTGACATCCATACTCATACATTTTTACACTATAATAACATTTAGCAAAGGCAAGCATCATGTTACCTGATCACAAAACAGTACTCATTAATCGTCTGCACAGATTTTTTTCAACAGCTCTTCCACTTTACACAACTCTCCCTTTTTTCTTGCATGTGCATCTTTTCACCATTATGTTACAGCCAGGGTTTGTTTCCTGGCTTATGTTTATTTTCGTTTTTTGTGCCTTTGCTTATTTTAAATTATTATTTTTCATATGTTTATTGTAATTATCTGATTTTTGTTAATATGGTTCTACATATTTATTACTTAGTATCTTTGTATTGTTTTCTAATATCTATATATGTTCTCATGTGCTCCTTAAGTATTTAGGGTGGAACCCCAAAGGACCACCCTCTGCCATTATATTCTGAAGCTGACAGCATGTCCTTAAGTGGTTTATTGACATATATAGTGTGATTTGTTTCATGTGAGTATTGATTTTTCTGGCTTCCATCTTTTTATTGGTTTTGTTCTTGGATTTTGCTAGTCTTAGAGAATTGGTCTTTGGCTTTGGATTGCCTCCAAGTCAATTATTTTTGCCTTATTTTGATCTTCTTTTGTTTGTTTATATAAATTCTTCTTTTATTAACATTATTTGTAAATTTGAGTCTCAATCCAAAAGTTTTATTTATAATTTTCCTTTCTGTTGAAACACATTCAAGTGTGCCCCCCATTTTTGAGGCCTGGAAAGACCTGCAGCCTACCTGTGGAGTTGGGAGGTCAGGCTGCATTTAGCGAGGCCTTTTTTGAGCTGGCTAGGGAGACTTCTGGCCTGTCTATGGGTGTTTTTTGTGTCCCTCACATCATTTTTTTATTGTTTGTGATGCTCCATTACAGCACCCCCTGGCACAGTGTCATTGTTGTTAGATTTGCTTGACGTGCTGAAGGAAAGAGCATTTACTCTTTGTCAAGAATAGCTGTTCATCATCATTTATTTTCTGCACAAACTTACAACATGTGGTATACAAAAATTTGCCACATTGGATTATTTTTGTGATCAGTTTAAATATTTTAATCTTAATTCTACATAGAAAAACAATAGTGCGACTGTGTAAAAGTAGGGGCTGAGTAAGTTTGAAAACAAGAGGGAGCTCAGCTGTTGTTACCAGGAGGCACTCTGGTTGCAGTGCTTACAGAGTCCCTGCTTGCCAGAGTACAAGAGATCTCTTTTTGCTCTCACTACTTATGAGGGCCTTTGTCATTCAGACATTGTATGTTCCTGACTGACAACCAGCAGTTACGTCAGTGCAAAATGCGTGACCTGAGATGGAATGTCTTGTGTGATTCCATAACAAAACAAAGTAAATTCTTCAGGTTATTAATTAATGTACTAGGAATGGGAATAGTTAATCCTCAGCTTGATCACTCTCACAACCAACAAAATATTAGTATATGTGAAATGTGCTACTTTGTTTCCAAAATGTATATTGGCGAGAGCAAGATAAAAGAAAGCAGCATGTGGTATTAAAATACTTTATCATATAAAAGAAACAAGCTAATTATAATCATTTTGCATCAAGCTCACAAGAGCTTGCTTCCCCCAGCTGATTTACATTCTCAATCTTCTGCATCTGCTTTTGATCATTACTTTCTCTGATTATTAATTCCCATTAATATTACTGTAAAAAAATATTATTGACTGGAACCCTACATTGAATAGGTCTTCCAGTCAATTCACTCAATTCTTTTTCTCATGATTTATTTTTTATCCAGCTGTTGGTATTATCCCATGTTGTAGCCATTTTGTTATGTGTGGCTGAGATGGCTATGTTGTTTAACCAGCGGTTATATCCTGTTTTTTGGTTTTGTTTTTCATATCGTAATCTGTGTATGACGAAGTAACACTGTCCAGCCTTTCTTTTCTTTTTTAATTTGTAGAATCTGGCCAATTGAGATAAACGTAAAATAAAGAAAAAGCACCTTGTAGTAAAATGTGCATGAATACTGATTGTCTATTGTGTTTAGTACAAAACTGAAAAAAAACAAAACAATTTTGCCCAGTTTGTGCTCACCATGAGAGACAATATATGTAATAAATCTTAAATGAGCAGCTAGTATGTAGAATGGAGAAATAGCTTCAATTATTTTTCCTTTTTAAGTCACAATATTAAGAATTTTTAATTTCAAATTATAGTAAAAGGAAATTGGCCTCACAAAGCCTTGTGCAGGAAATATTACTTCAGTTTCTCATAGCCATATACATGATGGTACTGTTCACAGATCCATTGTCCTAGGTTTGAATCTTTCATCCTGTTTTTGTCTGAGTGCACATTCTCACCATGACAATGTGGCCCTGACTCTTAAGTACTCTCAGATCTTTGAAGATGTGTCAGGTTAAATTTAGCTTGCCCCATGTTACTGTAGCCCAGGAAATCACTGGTTCATTCTTTTCCCCTAATGATGCCACAATTGGTTCCAGCTCACCATAACTTTGAACTGAGTTAAGCAGATTTGAGAATGTTATGTTATACCATACTGATCCATTTGATTTGTTTCAGGTAACAAGAAAAATGGAAATTAAACCTATTTATAAACCTCGTTCATATTTTTCCAACACCAAGTTACTTAACTAAAGTTTAAATCTCACATTTGATGATTATATATATGTGCTAAGTTGCGTGTACATTTCCTACTTAGAAGGGTTTACTTCTGAAACTCATGTTTTCATTAAGTACAGTGGCAACAGTAAATTGATGAGCATGCCTGGGTGACCCCTGGCTTCCACTCCTTCCTGATGGAAAAAGGAGGCTTGGAAAATACAGAGATGGAAAAAAATCACCTGCTAGTAAATAAACAATAAAATATTTCCATGGTGTATAACAGATGATAAAATGTGTATTAAAATAGAGGTAATTAAATCTCACACAAGCCCTTTCGTATACAATATTTTTGTAATGGCATTGAGCTATATGATTCAAGATGCATTTTTCATAAGTTCAGGACTTATTAAACAATCTGCATATAATTATAGATATTTCAACAAGCTCCAGCAATTAGCATATTTCAGCAAGCTAGACCAATTACCATATTCATGCACTTTCAAAATCTGTCACTGAGACTTATGTTCTTTTAATTCTTTTTGAATGAGAGTTGAAAAGCATGCAATGTGGATTATAATTCATGTCTTTTTCTTTCAATAAACAAAAATATTTCTATGTAAATTCAGGAAACAATGCAGGTAAATATTTATATATTAATCAAATCAAGTCTTGCAATATAATTTTCAGAAAACAAAGAAATGAAAAATACAGAGAAAAATTAAATATTAAAAGGCAAAACCAGTTAGATTTGATATTATTTAAGTAAATTTCATTCAGTATGAGCTGTCAGATCTTGAGATTGTTGATGCATGTCTGTGGATGACAATGGCTCAGAATATTCTAGTTTGAGAATTTTGCTATGACTATATATATATATATATATATATTAAGAAAGGCATCTGGCTGTAGAAATCACACCAAAACCTATACAATGGTAACTCCACATAGAAGTGTAAAAAGGTAAGTGAAAGAAGTATATGGTATATACAGTATACACTACCAGTCAAGTTTTAGAACAACTCAATTTTTTTCAGTTTTTATGGAAATGCATGCATTTAATATCTTAATACTTTCTGAAATCAAGGCATAGAACAAATAACCAATGGCAAATAAAAAACATAACTCAGATCAGGGGTAGTGTGAGAGAATTAAACTGAATTAAAAAAAGACTAAGTTTTACAAGTATCAAAACTTTATACAGGCTCTTAAAACTCTAGCTTATGTGCAATTTTGTTTTTTTTTTTTATTCGGTTTTTATTCAGTTTTATTCTTGAATAAAAGCACACTTGTTTTGTTGATCAAATATACATTGTTATTTTATAAGTGTAGCAATAAAAGCAGCCCAACACTCAAAGCTCTAAATGCAGGGAGGACCTGGGATAGATCCGGCAAAGTCTTGATTACATGGCAGCAGTTCTTACCCCTGCACCAGCAAAGCAGATATCTGTAGGACCACCATGTTTCCACTGTGAAACACACAAACACACATACAGTACATGCAAACGTCTTTATTTCGTACTGATTGATATTTGAGTTTGAATTTTCACACACTGACAGCAACATGTAAATTGAACATTTTTTTTTCGGTTTTATTCTTGAATACAAACACACTTGTATAAACCTTTTGTGAAAGTGTTTATTTGATATTTGGACTTTAGTCTTCACACATTACACACTTCATGTCAACATTTTGTCATTATTACTATAACATATGAAAAAGAATTTTGTTTTAGTTATGTGTTCAGCATTTCTTGCCTCACAAGAAATGTCATCCCACATTTACACAGATCACTGTAGCCATGGAACACACATGAAATTTATGTATGTCAAATAACTATATTTCTGTGCAATTCCAGATACCTCACTCTCAGACAAACAGTATTCAGCTGTGAGTATTTTGTGTCATACTTTAGCTGCCTTGGTGGGGGATGGGATAGCAGGCTGCCTGCCAGCTGCCGATTGACACATTTGTAAAACAAAGGCGGTATCGGTGCACAGTGATGAGGCGGTGCAAGTAAAAATAACGTGGCCTGGTATTACAAATATTTTGTAGGCTTTGGAGATTCTAGTGTTAAAACTCGGGCTTACCATTTCACCATTTTATGTTATTCATTTAATTTTAACTGATTAAATTTAAGGGCTCGCCAGCCTCGCTATTATACATTTGTCTGTCTAGTGTGATCGCACCCTGTCTTATATGTCCACATACTGTATGCAACTATTATATTTCTATAATTCTTGTGTTTACCAATAAATTGGATTATTCTGTTTCTGAAAATGAGTGTGCCTCATACAACAGAGAAAGATAAGGTCAAGAAAATAAGAGCCGTGACAAATTATTTGATTAAATACTGTTATTGCCGAACTGATACTTAATTAACAGAAGTTAGAAAATTCATCTTTGTATTTTAAACATTCATTGGCCTCCTACTGGGTGGACTTGATAAATCACACTCTTGCCTACATTTACTGGTGCCCCCAAGGGCTGTGTCTCTTATTGATTATTAATGATCAGTTCCTGCATTAGAAAGGCAGCTTTTACTTCATTGTTGAAATATTGATATTGCACTTTTTAATATAATTTTTTAAAATCATACTGTATATAGGCACTATAGAATGCTAGAAAGAGCTTAGAAAACAAAATTTAAAGAGACAGAGAAACTGTCCATTTTCTTACTAGGAATTTATTAGATGCCTGTTGCTTGTTCATTTCATCCTTAAATTCATAGACATCTAAAACTCCTTTAATGACAAATTAATCGATTTGAATTCAATACCAAAGGTTTTAAGAGTAGTATAACCTAACATATCATTCTCTACATTGCTTCATCCAATTAAGGATCACATAAGTGCTTGGAGAAGCTAGAAGATATTCAAACATAATCCTTTTCCTACTAATGTAAAATTGTACTTGACTCACTGAGAGCAAGTGCTTAAAATGTATTTTTAACATATGGTGATAAAGCAAAAACCTTTAAACTAAACTTTTACTAAATTTCACCTTCTAGTGAAACTGGTAAAGCTGATATGAACTAAAACATAATACACATAATTTGAAAGATGTGAAGCAAAGGGAGCTGGAGCAATGGAATACACTACTAAGGTGAACGGTACTCTCTTTATGATATCACTGGGTTTCTATGGATTACAACAACATTCATATATATATATATATATATATATATATATATATCACATTTTCATACAAATGGTGCAGTTCAAAGTGTTTTACAAGATGAAGAAAGAAAAGTTTATATGAAACAAAAATAAGGTTAGGCAATACTAAGTAATAACAAAGAATAAAGTAAGATTAGCTGGCTATGAGGGCAGAAGAAACAAAAAAAAAAAACTCCAGATTTGTCAGAGAAAAAAAAAATCTGCAGAGGCTCCACAGCCAAGAGACCACCCAGCCCCCACTATGCACTCTATATTGTGGCTTTCAGGCTTCATGTGAAAGAATTTGGTGATGATGGCCATGTGGACCTCTGCCCTTCAATCCATCAATACAGGGACTGCATGGTGCCTTGATCAGGTGGTGGTGGCACAGATCGCCACCACAAACAAACAGAAAAAGAACATCTGAGAATATAGGGGTTAGTATGGATTGCGAAGCCATGAAGAAAATGATAATTCAATACAGATATAGTTTGACAGGGATACACTAAAATATAGCTACAGTATAAGAAATCCATGTTAAAATAATAGGTTTTTAGCAGTTTTTTTAATGTGTTCCACTGTATTAGTCTGAATTTCTATCGGTGAACTATTCCAGATTATAGGTGCATAAAAGCAGGAGGCTGCCTCACCATTTATTTTAAGTTTACCTCTTGAAATTAGAAGATCTAAGGATATGATTTGGAGTGAAGGTGGTAGACATTCCAAAATGTAGGACAGAACAAGATTATTTAAGGCTTTGTAAACCATTAGCAGTGTTTTAAAGTCAATTCTGAATGGCACAGGTAACCAATGTAGTGACATCAAAACTTGAGAGGTCATAACTGGGAAGGGGTGTCCAGAGAGTATGTTTAAGAACAAGATTTTTATTTATTTATGTATTTATTTATTTTTCTTCAGCTGTGTGGAGTGTTAAGCTTGAATCACCTTTATGCAATTTATTTCCACGTACTGTAGTTTAAAAGTAGAACATGCACCTACAATTTCAGTTTATTCTGGTGGGCAGATGTTTGGTATGTTTAATTAGCTCTTAAAATAAAATAAGCAGGAATAACATCTGTTAAATAATCTTTTTTAATGATTGTTATTTTTAATTATTTTATAAATTCATTTTATTTTATTTTCTTCTGTTTCAGCAAAAATTACTTCAGACAGCCATGCAACAATGATAATAGTGTAATTCTGATTTTTAAGGAAGGTTTTTATTTAATAAAATTAACAAATTGGAGTTGTGAAGGACTGTGGCAAAATAACTGCAAATCAAAAACATTTAAAAGTCATGTTTTAGTTAACTTAATATTTTCAGACAAGTCTTTTCTGCAGTTTAATACTGTATGTAATGGAAAGTACCTTGTGTAAAGAGAAAAAGTAATGTGAGAATTTGCAACCATTAATAACTTTTTTTTGTATATTCTAGTTAAAATGGAATGTCCACAAGATTATTTTTATTACTGTTTTACACATTCATACACCACTATGCCACTAAATGATTGCCATTTTTTTGTATGGCAGTATTTTGTACATTGACAAATTGGAGCGAAAAGCCTTAGACAGAACAATCTTTTCATAAGAATATGTGTATATATTGCAGGCATGAGATTAGTAGATTTCAGACAGAAAGTACAAAGCAACTCTTCTCCGTGTAAACATATTATATAAACAGTACTTGAAATCTGTAAAGATAAGTTCATGGAAATGGAGTCAAATGTGCTAATATGTTGAAATAATATCTTTGTTACTTGTCACTCTTTGCAAAATGAACCAGCTCTTACAAATAAGTCTTTTTTGATTTGAATGAGGAGAATTTGGTATTAATTTTCCAAATTACAATGCTGACATGTGTCCTTTTAATTAAAACTACTGCTCTTAGTTTTTTACTCCACTGTACCCCATATTAATCTACAGTCGCGTTAAGTTTTAAGATAAACAGAGTGATCTGACCATGTTCAAATGGACATAAATGATCACAAAACTATTGCTTTCGTATCAAGCCCTTGGCTGGCAGCCACTGTTACCCGGACCACATAGACACACGAAAATGTATTATGAATTAAGGAGTTAAATCAGAATGTAAAGTAGAGTTCTCAAACCCACTTAATATGATTCAGAATCATAGTGAACTGGATATTATCCTGGTGGGTACTGAGCACAATACAAGAAACATGCCTGGACAGAACACCAGTCCTTCACATGGCCCACTTGTAAAAGGATTATATCTCATAGGAGTCAATTTTAAATTATCCTTGTCTGTTCTTACAGCTTACAATGCATCTGAAGGTTACACAATTTTAAGGTGATAGAAAAATCCACAAAACCTCCAACTATGTCCACTTTAAAACAGCATGTTTCAATTTAAGAAAACATTTCTTTCCCAATTATGAGGCATTCTTGGAATAACAAAATGAAACTAAAACTAGTTATCATAGATTCTTGGAATTATTATTTTTAAGTAAAAATAAATATCCTCTTTGCCTGTCTGCTCTCCGTTGCCATCATGAGCAGAGTTTAAATGCAAATAAAGGAGGTGATCAGCACAACATTCTATATATATATATATATATATATATATATATATATATATATATATATATATATATATAATATAAATATATATATAATATAAATATATATATCTATATAAAATATATATATCTATATGTATTTTAAGCTTAATAAGTTTAAGCCTTTTTTGATGTTTGAACCCATGTACATTTGAGTCCCATTGTAAGTTGCAAGAATAGGCAAAATATTTTTAAAATTTATAAAAAACACTTCACCTCAGAGTGCAATTTAATGTGGCAAGTTCATATACTGTATCATGATAGTGAAGAAATAATTTGAACTTGAAAAATACAGAACTTACCCTTTAATATCCAAGATGCCAGACATATGAAGCAACTCCAGTCACTGTAACCATGACACCCTCGATAGCATAAATAACTAAAAAATTCTTTTCATAATTTAAAAAAACATAAAATCAGTCTTATTATTCTAGGTAGTCATTCTTTTACAAATTATTTTTACAGCACACATCTCATAAGAAATCTACACAGTCTAATAAGTTTTCGTTTAATTTTGGTTCATTATCTCAACTTTTATTATTCGGAGTCTTG
>NW_024377068.1:0-5219 GCF_016835505.1 Polypterus senegalus | reverse complement strand
TTCCATACTTTATTGTTCCACAGTGGTTCTGACCACTACAACTGGTTCTACCTCAAAAAACACAGTGTCCATGGTTCCATAGATACAAAGAACAAAAGCAGCGGCCTCTAAAATCATAGCACCCATCTAAGCCACCTAAAAATAATGTCAGGCATCTGCTTTTAATTTCAGTAGTCCTAAAATCAATAACAAAAACACTGATCGCTTAATCAAAATTATCCCCTTTGGGACTTATTAAAGTCCCACCTAACAATCGTATCAGATACCAATTATCATGGCTTCACAAAAAATCAACAAAGGAATCATTAGAAAGGTGTCGCTAAAACAATTAAAATTGATCAAACATCAATATACAGATGCAGAGCAACGCTATAATAAAGGGAAGAACAATAGTTAATAATAAGTCTCTCATTCCATCTCTTCTCTTTGATCCTGGAAGGCACATACATGGGGAAAGGTACTTCAACCCAAGTACTTTGGGCACTATACAGGGTCACTTTCCTGGAGAGCAGTTACTAGCATGTCAACCAAGACTTCATCCACTAAATGAACAAAATCATCTGCTGATGAAGTTTGTGGTTTAACAATTTGCACAGTCATCCTGCTAATGGCAGTTCTAACACTAGAAATGTTCTAATAAACAATGTAAGCAATAGCAGTAGGCAGCAAAATACCATGCAAGGACACAACAATGTAATGAAGAGATGAATTCCTACTTTGGCACACATAGTCCCCCTGTTCCTAGATTCAAATGGAGCCCATTCTAATTATAATGGTCTTGCCTTTTGTTTTTAATATTGTTGCATGCTAAATACAATCTTGTGTCAGATTGTATACCATTGACTCTAACTTCTCTATATGGTGAAACAGCAATCGATTACTCAATCAATATCATAGTTTCCTTTCATCTAAAGTAACTATTTAATGTACCTAGCTCTGTATGTTTATTTGCATTAGACCATTTAATACTGTTGCTGGTGACACAGACAGCACAAATATTTATCTGAAAACCTGAAAAATTTCCAGTTTTATGTTGCCATTGATGTACACACAACAATAATTAGAGATAAAGTCCTTACACACACCACTATACTTGCATCCTAATACTTTCATCCACAAAGTTGGCCAAATTTACATCCACCTGTGACCTTATACTAGGTTACCACCTTTATTACATTAAAGCAAACAGTTATTTTGCTGACAGTAGGTGTCAGTCCTCCCTTTGTAAGATGTCAGCACTACCTCGAAATGAAATTCATTGGCTCTTCTCTGAGGTCACATTTAAATTACAAGGATATACCCAAGCTTCTCATTGAGCTTACAATCTTCTGTCTCCAGCTGGACTCTATGACTTGCACCTGGGCTTTCCATTTCACAAACTACACATTCACCACTCCATGAATAAGACATGGGCCAAATTATTGCTTTGTTTGGTAATCTTTTATAACACATTAAGCCATAATATTAATCATTTGTCCCGTATCACCATCAACATCAGCTGAGTTGTTAGCAGCAGGGATCCATGATGTCTTGGACTGGCATTTAAGTATGTTGTGCAGTAGCTTGTTGGTCGATGGTCTGATCCATGACTTGATCTCCCCTCTGGTATGGCTGGTTTCTCCTTGGAGTCAGATGATTAATTTGTCTGCTGACCTTTATCACAGCGTAATATTAGTCGACACTGCAATTCTTCATCGGTAGCTACTTATGGATCCCAAAAATAATGTCTCATAAGGTATCAGACCTATTCTGTTGGAGGTACCCCGTATCAGAAATATTGCTAGCAGTAAAATAGATGGCCATTTCAGTCCAGACTGTGCTTGTGTCTGGGCCAGTCTACTTTTAATGATCAAAATAAATTCTGAATGTGATTAGCACAATATTCAACTTTCTTTTTAATATAGCTATTATATTCAAAGGTAAATCCTTAAATGAAATTTTTCCTTTATAGCTGTATCCATTTTGGCTGCTGTTGCAAATTCCACTCATTTCAAAACATAACCCTCATAACAAGCATGAGCATGGGAAAGGCACTATATAAATAAAATTTATTATTATTATTATTATTATTATAACAAGTAAATTATTACAAAAATAAAATCAATCTTAATATATCTATCCATCCATCCATCCATTGTCTTCCGCTTATCCGAGGTCGGGTCGCGGGGGCAGCAAGCAGAGAGGCCCAGACTTCCCTCTCCCCGGCCACTTCTTCTAGCTCTTCCAGGAGAATCCCAAGGCGTTCCCAGGCCAGCCGAGAGACATAGTCCCTCCAGCATGCCATGGGTCATCCCCGGGGCCTCCTCCCAGTTAGATGTGCCCGGAACGCCTTACCAGGGAGGCGTCCAGGAGGCATCCTGATCAGATGCCCGAGCCACCTCATCTGACTCCTCTCGATGCGGAGGAGCAGCGGCTCTACTCTGAGCCCTCCCAGATGACTGAGCTTCTCACCCTATCTTTAAGGAAAGCCCAGACACCCTCTGGAGGAAACTCATTTCAGCCGCTTGTATTCGCGATCTCGTTCTTTCGGTCACTACCATAGCTCATGACCATAGGTGAGGGTAGGGCGGATCGACTGGTAAACTGAGAGCTTTGCCTTACGGCTCAGCTCCTTTTCACCACGACAGACCGATGCAGAGCCCGCATCACTGTGGATGTCGCACCGATCCGCCTGTCGATCTCACGCTCCATTCTTCCCTCACTCGTGAACAAGATCCCGAGATACTTGAACTCCTCCACTTGGGGCAGGATCTCACTCCCAACCCTGAGAGGGCACTCCACCCTTTTCCGGCTGAGGACCATGGTCTCGGATTTGGAGGTGCTGATTCTCATCCCAGCCACTTCACACTCGGCTGCAAACCGATCCAGAGAGAGCTGAAGATCACGGCCTGATGAAGCAAACAGGACAACACTGTGTGCAAAAAGCAGTGACCCAATCCTGAGTCCACCAAACCGGAGCCCCTGAACGCCCTGGCTGGGCCTAGAAATTCTGCCCATAAAAGTTATGAACAGAATCGGTGACAAATGGCAGCCCTGGCGGAGTCCAACTCTCACTGGAAACGGGTTCGACTTACTGCCGGCAATGCGGACCAAGCTCTGACACCGGTTGTACAGGGACCGAACAGCTCTTATCAGGGGGTCCGGTACCCTATACTCCTGGAACACCCCCCACAGGATTCCCCGAGGGACACGGTCGAACGCCTTTTCCAAGTCCACAAAACACATGTAGACTGGTTGGGCAAACTCCCATGCACCCTCCAGGACTCTGCTAAGGGTGTAGAGCTGGTCCACTGTTCCACGACCAGGACGAAAACCACACTGTTCCTCCTAAATCCGAGGCTCGACTATCCGATGGACCCTCCTCTCCAGGACCCCCGAATAGACTTTTCCAGGGAGGCTGAGGAGTGTGATCCCTCTGTAGTTGGAACACACCCTCCAGTCCCCTTTCTTAAAGAGGGGGACCACCACCCCAGTCTGCCAATCCAGAGGCACTGTCCCTGATGTCCATGCGATGTTGCAGAGATGTGTCAACCAAGACAGTCCTACAACATCCAGAGCCTTGAGGAACTCCGGGTGTATCTCATCCACTGCCGTGACCCTGTCACCAAGGAGTTTTTTGACCACCTCGGTGACCTCAGTCCCAGAGATGGGGGATCCCACCTCTGAGTCCCCAGGCTCTGCTTCCTCATTGGAAAGCATGTTAGTGGGATTGAGGAGGTCTTCGAAGTACTCCCCACCGACCCACAACGTCCCGAGTCGAGGTCAGCAGCGCACCATCCCCACCATATACAGTGTTGACACTGCCCTGCTTCCCCTTCCTGAGACGCCGGATGGTGGACCAGAATCTCCTCGAAGCCGTCTGAAAGTCGTTCTCCGTGGCCTCCCCAAACTCCTTCCACGCCCGAGTTTTTGCCTCAGCAACCACCAAGGCCGCATTCCGCTTGGCCTGCCGGTACCTATCAGCTGCCTCCAGAGTCCCACAGGACAAAAGGGTCCTGTAGGACTCCTTCTTCAGCTTGACAGCATCCCTCACCGCCAGTGTCCACCAATGGGTTCGGGGATTGCCGCCATGACAGGCACCGAACACCTTACGGCCACAGCTCCGGTCAGCCACCTCAATAATAGAGGCACGGAACATGGCCCATTCGGACTCAATGTCTCTCACCTCCCTCGGGACGTGGTCAAAGTTCTGCCGGAGGTGAGAATTGAAGCTACTTTTGACAGGGGGCTCTGCCAGATGTTCCCAGCAGACCCTCACAATACGTTTGGGCCTACCACGCCTGACTGGCATCCTCCCCCACCATCGAAGCCAAATCACCACCAGGTGGTGATCAGTTGACAGCTCCGCCCCTCTCTTCACTCGAGTGTCCAAGAGATGTGGCCGCAAGTCTGACGACATGACCACAAAGTCGATCATCGAACTGAGGCCTAAGGTGTCCTGGTGCCAAGTGCACATATGAACACCCCTATGCTTGAACATGGTGTTTGTTATGGACAATCCGTGACGAGCACAGAAGTCCAATAACAAAACACCACTCGGGTTCAGATAGGCATTCCTCCCAATCACGCCCTTCCAGGTTTCACTGTCATTGCCCACGTGAGCATTGAAGTCTCCCAGCAGAACGAGGAAGTCCCCAGAAGGTATGCCCTCTAGCACCACCTCTAGAGACTCCAAAAAGGGTGGATACTCCAAACTGCTGTTCGGCGCATGCGCACAAACAACAGTTAGGATCTGTCCCCCACCGAGCGAGGGAGGCTACCCTCTTGTCCACCGGGGTAAACCCCAATGAGCAGGCTCCAAGTTGGGGGGCACCTCTCACTGGTGGCAACTCCAGAGTGGTAGAGAGTCCAGCCCTGCATAGGAGACTGGTTCCAGAGTCCAAGCTGTGCGTCGAGGTGAGCCCGACTATATAATATATATAATATAAAATATGTCAAGCGAAAAGTACTCAGTAATAAATTCTTACAAAAATTGATTTCATAATAGTTTTGGAATGATATTTAAATTATCAGCATTGGTCCAATTATAATATTCAGATTATTGGCACATAACTGAAAATGGCCTTAAAATTTAAATTAAGTTACTATAACAACCTTTCTTATTGACACTTGTGTCAATCTTCCATATCATTTTACTTCTGTTACAGTACAGTGGAGCATGTTGTTCTGTAAGCGTCTGGTCAAACCTGTATCAGTAATTTCCATATAATAATGGAAAC
>NW_024377067.1:0-15382 GCF_016835505.1 Polypterus senegalus | reverse complement strand
GATCTTCCTCGCAGAGATCGGACCTTTCTTTCTTTTTTTTTTTTGTTTTTAATTTCAGGGCGAGTGCTACTGGAGCTCACAGTATTTACCGCAGCAGTAACATGTTTCCATTCAACGTATTTTCGCATGTTGCTGACATGCCTTGAAGGTTCTTTTCATCCTCTAATTTAGAGACGAGAACTTCTGTCTGCACTACTGGATGTTCTTGTGGCTGCACTAACAGTCAATGAATGGCTGCAGCATCCTGATTGGATATGTATGAAGTTGATAGAATGCTCCATATATGGCAGTGTTTCGGGGAGGAACTGGCGGGGTTTGAGGTGTGTGGCGAACGCACGTTTACAAGATGATTGTGATTTGAGGCAAGAAAGTAGAAATGTATAAGCGCCAGGTTTTATAAATCTGATGTTTTGTTTTTTACGTGTATTTTAATAACTGAAATCACACTAAGTTTTAAAGATGAGGCACCTGCCATACAGCTCAGAAGAGATTTGCCAACTCTGCGATTTTAGAGTATTTTCTTTCTGGCTGCAAGGCAGCTTTGTGCAGCCTGGCTTCGACCAAGGTACAAGCAGTTATCTTTGAGCACTGAACTTAAATAAAATTGTGATTGGATATACCCAGTAGAACAGGGACATGCAGTCAGGGAGTCATCTGAAAAGTAAATAAAACTAATAATGATAACATAAAATAACATAAAATCCATTGGTCTGTGCTATAATTTTTGTTTCTGTATGATTCCAATAATTGTGATCATTTTTTAGTCAAAATCGCTGAATGTCGCATTCCTGTTGAATACAGGGAGAAACGCAGGTGCAGCGCGACGATCCTCATCTCACCCTGGACTGGGTTGATGCCTGCGATTGGCGCAAAGTACTGTGAAAAGTGAGCATAATTAAATAAATATGTCATGAAATGAGAGCCTTAATAAATAAATATGTCATGGAATGAGCATAAATAAATAAATGTGTCACGAAATAGGTTTTTCGTTGCTATTTATTTATTTCATTTTTTCAGTATTTCCTGCAAACCGTCTGAAATACGGCTGAATAAAACTGTCAGCTTTCACTCGTCAAAGTTGAGGATGGGCTCTAACACGGCCTCTAGTTACTGATTGGTGAATCGATAGCACAAGAATTAATTAGAAAATGCTTTACTGCGATGAAATGGATTCTGCGGAAGATATTACGTTATTTCAGAGAGAATTGAAGATTTATCGGAAGAAATTACAATGTTGGCGGCCTTTTAGACTCCGATATAGATGAAACTGTTTTGAAATTATCGAAGAACAGGTGGACGGACTCTACTACACTCCAGTTCAGGTGACACAGTTCCCTGCTCTGACGTCCATCGTTGACATTCCAGCTGAGTCAATAGAACACCTTCTGTTATGCGGTTTAAAAAGTACAACAGATTGCAGATCTGTATGGTGTATCGGAGAAGACGATCACAGCGAATGAGCCACTTTGATATCTGTAGCTTGCAGGCTGTATTAATTTAGGTACTGCCCAAAGCAGCTCCAACTAATATTTGAACTGAACAACTTTACCACTGATCAGAGCTGTACAGTTGTTTGAAAAAGTACTCGAATATGCAACTGACTTTATACTCGTAAACAAGGGTCAAATACTCAGTTCTAAAGGGCCGCCAACATTGTAATTTCTTCCGATAAATCTTCAATTCTCTCTGAAATACGTAATATCTTCGGCAGAATCCATTTCATCGGTAGTAGTAACATTTTCTAACTCGTGCTTCGATTTACCAAACGTAATAAGGGCGTGTTAAGCCCACCTCAACGACGAGTGAAATGAATTTATTTTAACGTATTTCTGACGGTTGCAAATGTACGGATTTAAAAGAATAAATAAATAAGCAACGAAACATATTTCGTATCACATTTATTTATTTAAACTCTCTTCATGACATATTTATTAATTAAGGCTTATTTATTACCATTTATTTATTTATTCATTTTGTTTTTTTGAAATTTTTTCTCATTGCCTTTCCCCCTTTGTCTGTTGTCCTTAATAAAAAATGTTTGCAGACACGTTTATTATACACTCTGACTTTCCACAGTCTGGCTAATATCTTTAATGAATGGGGTGGCATACAGTATTTATCTTTCTGATCGGACATAAACTGCAGTGAAAAAACTCAAGGTGAGGCAGACGGTGCCGTGATGCCCTGAAGGGACGCATGTGGCCAACAGGTGCTCGTTGCTGCTGAGGCACCAATAAGTCAGCGACATCAGAAAGTCAAGTGCTCTGCAGCGCTCCGTTTTTTTTAATTTTTGTTCGACTGACCCGTCAAAATGGACGATTAAAAACTTTTTTAAAAATAAAGGAAAATAAGGACGACTTTTACAAGAAAGTGGTGAGATTTTCATTTGGGGAAGGATAGGCTCATGGACTTCATTTACAAATAAAAGTAAGACAATAAACGGTTTTCCATTTTAAAATGGATCAAAAAAGAAAAAAGCAATCCCAAAATTTAAAACTAAAATTTGACCTTAAATAAAATATTCCTTTGTTTTCTTGTCGTCCTTTTGTTGAACAGTCGGTATTAACATTGATTAAAGCCTCAGAAGTAACGCTTTTTAAACAGCAACATTTTTTTATTAAGGTCAAAATTGAAATCTGTTTTAGTGTTACACCACTCTATACTTTTATTTGTACTGAATGAGTATGAATTGTGCAATAGCAACTGCAAATTTAGAAAACTTGGGGGGTGCGAAGCAAATGCGCTCTCTCTCGCTCTGTCTTGCTATAAATGTAACGTTCTTTCTTAGCCAAATATATACCTTACCTATGCGTGTGTAAAGAATGCTGATGAAATATGAGACATAACCAGTAGCCAAAGTGCAATCTGCCAAATGAATTGTGGAATAAGCTATTCTTTGTGGGTTCATTATTTGTAAATCTCACTCTGAAGGAGTCAGCGCCTCATCAGCCATGAACCGCACAGCACCGCACCTCGCGTAGAATTGAGGAGATGTGTCAGCCCTGCAAGGGGTTTCCTCCCCCTTGCCATGTTTCAGTCGGGTTTTCCCCCCTGGCTGGGGTTCAAAGGCACGTTTTTGTCTGTTTTGTCCATTTTTTTGCCATTTATTCATGTTAATGTTTTTTTTTTATTATGTGCATCATCTTTGTTTTTGTCTGTGACTAATTGTTATTTCTTGGGTACCAGTTAAGGATAGAAATGAAGTAATTCAGAGGAACGATGAAGACATTCAGGAGAAAAAATTTAAAAAAAAAAACAAGTCAATTACAATTAAATCAAGAGAAGTTAATTAGCAAACAGGTCACTGCAGTCCTCGGCCTCCAGGACCGGAGTTGGGACACCTGCTAGATCCTTAATCTTTTCTTATTTGAAAGCATATGATATGATACACACTAGTAAAGCAACAGAATTGTGAGGCAGCCTCTGTAAAGTTATAGGGCTTTCGCCTTTTTACGGAAAATATATAACCAAATTGATCGAGCAGGTGATACAGCAGAGAGAAAAGAAGAGCTGCAACATGTGCTGAGTGTGAAGCAAATTGCAGAAGCTGATTACATGATAGGAAGAAGATGAATGATAGCCTGACATCTGCTGCATGCAACCTGCTGGAACTCGTGAACTACTGGGACTGGAAGCTTGATGTGGGGAGGACCAGAAATTTGTAGTTAATGCATGGAGAAGTGAACTGAATTAACGTTAACTAATGAGGGCTCCCTGTGTCTTCAGACCTGCTACTTCCTAAGAGTGGCTCACTTTCCCTGTCTTAGCCTAGCAAATTCATAAAAAGATGTGCACATTTTGAAAAACACAGAGCTTCACTCATCTGCTTATCATGTGCACAATTTTGTTTTGCAATTTATAAAAGTCTGTTTTGTGAAACTGCTTGGATTTGCATAGTCGTATACAATCTGGTGCCATAGAAACAATATCTTGGCAACTGTTTATTCACAAATAAAGTATCAGAGTGCCATTTTCTGTTGACTTAGCTCTTTTACTTATGGTATGTAATGCCAGTCAGCATTAGTTTTAAAATAGAAGCTCCATCCGTCCAAATGTGCTGTACGCCCTGCACCATCTGCCCACCACTAGCTGAGCTCCATAAATCTGCTTTCTTATGGTCAGGAGCTCCAGTGTTATTACATCTTACAGTGGGCTCCCCAAGTGCAAGCATCAGAAAGTTAAGAAAAGGACAATCGGAATTATCAAGTGACGCATGTTTTATGAAGTGTGTCCATCAAATAGAAGAATCCAAACATGACATTGTCATGCTCACTTAATTCTATTCACAGCAAAAAAAAAAGGCCACACAGTGAATAAGTAGTGGACATTGTGTGGGTAGCCTGTGTATTTCAGGTAGTCCTCCCATACTGAGAGCTTTTGAAATTAGTGAGCCATCTAAGATGTCTTTGCAACTGGTAGAGCACCTTTAATGGTGTCTTCTGTGGGGGTGAACTGTTTAAAATATTTCAAGTTAAAATTTAAATCATTACTTCTGACTCGGGGCCATGCAGCCAATCTGTAGTGGACATTATGTGGGTGACATTTGTAATAACATAAACCGAGATCAATCAGAGTGTTAGCAAACTCCGTATAAGAAAAATTATTTAAAGCAAAATAAAGTGTGTGAAAATGCAATATCCAGTCTTCTGAGACTGGTGGACTTTCAGTCCTCTGGCAGCCGGGTAGGAAGAGGCGGGTCCAGAAGGATGGACACCGGAAGTAAGGTTGGTGGAGGGAGTTGTCAGTCTTCTGGTCTGCAGAGGGAGGCAAACAGAGAATGTTAACACACAGCCACCCGCTGGATTGGTGGAGAATCACCATCACCTGATCCCTTAAACTGTCTCCTGCTGCGCACACAGTAACACCTTGCATATTTCATGTACTCCTTCCATACTGACACATTCAGAGATGCCCTAAGTGAGTCATCTCACCTGTCCTTGTTACTGCTAAAGCACCTTTAATGGCGTTCACAGTGGAATACATTAAGTCAGTCAGATATTATCCAACCCGCTATTCCTAACACAGGGTCACGGGGTCTGCTGGAACCAATCCCAGCCAGCACACACGCAAGGCAGGAAGAAATCCTGGGCATGGTGCCACCCCACTGCAGGGCACACACACACACACACCAAGCACACACTAGGGACAATTTAGGATCGCCAATGCACCTAACCTGCATGTCTTTGGACTGAGGGAGGAAACTGAGCTCCCGGAGGAAACCCACGCAGACACGGGAGAACATGAAGTTAAAATCTCAATCGCCACTGCTAACTCGAACTACTCAGTAAACCATTAGTGGACATTGTGTGGGTGACCTTATGTACTGTATTTCATATAGTGCCTTACCTTTTTGCATCTCACCTAGTATTGTTCACATTGCAGAAACACTAAACCAATAAAGAACATAAAAAAATCTGACAAATAAGAGAAGGCCTTTCAGTCCATCTGACCACAGCCAGACTGTGGAAAAGGCGTCAGACAAGCCAGACACAGTCAGAGTCCTGGAGATCTCGGCCAACAAGCTGCCCCCCTTCCTATTGGCCATTCTACATCTGAGTCAGTGCTGCACAGGCCAATCAGATGAAAGGACACTTCTACCTGATGATTCCAGTGCTCCTTTATCTTTATTTCCATAGGCAGGCAAACAACTTGGCAGTAAAGCAGTGGCACCAAGTGAAACACGAGGATACCAAGAAGAGAAACAGAATGGTGGATAGTTAGTAACAGTTTCTAAATGTCATATTCATTATGTTCTGGTGCTAATGACTAATCACAGAGATGCAATATGCACAACCAATCTTCAGCCTGATTTTAAAGCTGAGACTGAAGGGCACCTCTTATAGTAGCAGGCAGACCATTCCACTGCTTCGGGGTCTTGTGGCGGAAAGCTTGACCTCCCACTGTTATTTTATTAATCCCTGGAATCCGGGCAGAGTGGTGGCTCTAAGGCTAGGAATCTGCACTGGCAACTGGAAGGTTGCTGGTTCAAATCCCGTAAATGCCAGAAGTAACACTACTCTGTTGGTCCCTTGAGCAAGGCCCTTAATCTTCAATTGCTCCATCCTGGGTATGATGTTAATCTGCATCCAGCCTTGCATGTAAGTCCTCCAACTTGCAGGGAAAACTTGTGGGTTGATTGTAGGATTGGCACTCCAGCCATCATAAAAATCTCACACCATTCCAGTGTGTTGCTGAGGTGTCACCTGCTGCACTCGGGTCCCAATCCAGGTGGTTTGTCATGTGGTAGTTGTGGCAATGTGCTATCAGCACATGCTCCCAACCTCTCTCTCTCTCTTCTGGAATCATAAGCAGGCCAGCATCTTGAGATCTTAATGTGTGCTGAGGTTTGTAAGTAACTTTAAGTCCAGATTAATAAGCAGGGTCTTGGTCATTTAAAGCTTTATATGTTGTGGCGGACAGCCGGTGCTAAGGCCTGGCCGGGATGCCCCTTCGATACTTGGTCCGGAGGAACAGCCATGGGTGGCATACTACTTCCCCTGGAATGCTTGGTGGGCTGCGTGGTCACTGCCAGGGGGAGCTGCATGGCTTCCTGAGCCCGTCTGGGCGGTAATGCAGCCACAGCCGAAAGTGCAGCCAGATGCAGGTTATCAAGCACCTGTAGCACTTCCAGGTGGGCTATAAAAGGAGCCATCAGCCACCACTCCGGGAGCCAGAGTCGGGAGGAGGAGGACAATGCTTGCCAGGAGGAGTGGTGGTGAAGAGTGTGTTTTTGGTTTGGTGACTGTTGTGCTTATGGGACAGTGTTAGGGCTGAGGGACACGGGAAGATGTGGCTCCAGCTGAGAGAAAACAAAAGTTTGGTTTCTTTTACGTGCCACGTGTCTCTCTGTGCCGGGTTGGGCACCAATATAGTGCCTTTCGACAATGTTTAAAGGAGGATTTTGAAATCTGCCTTAAACTTAACTGGAAGCCAGTGAAACGACTCTAGAACTGGTGTTTTGTGTTCATACTTTCTAGTTCTTGTAATATCTTGCAGAAGCATTTTGAGTTGACCCAAAAGCTTTAAAAAAGGCCAAGCTGAGCACCCAGTTAACACCACATTGCAGCAGTCAATCCTTTATTGTGCACATTCAAAGGAGCTCTGGAGGTGCAGTTTTTATATTTCTACAGTGCCAACTCTATATGGCTACTCAGTTCAAATCACACCATACATTATTAGTAAAATTTTTTGTATCTTTTATAGACCTTTTGTAATATGTACTAGAAAATATGTAATACAATGTAATATTGTTAAGCACCACCACACATTTATTTACACGATTATGTACAATAATAAAGTGCACCACAAACCCCAAACTCCCCCAAAGTCCAGGCCTCACACTCTCCTGCCTCACTCTTCAGACCGCCTCTACTCCCTCCCTCCAAGACCTCGTCTCCTTCTCTCCGACTCCAGCCCTCATTTGGAGGGAGGAGGCCCTTTTAGCCACCTGGATGTGCTCCAGGTCTCCTTCCGTAACCTTCCCCGACACCCCCTGTGGTGGAAGCACTGCTTGTACCCAGAAGCACTCCGGGTGTCTCCGATCCTCATCCCCCCAGCACTTCCGGCATTGGGGCGCCCCCTGGTGGTGACCAAGCTCTCTACCAGGTCCCTAAAGCAACCAGGGTGGTCGCCCCCTTGTGGTCTGGAAGAAGCGCAAGCTCTCCTCCGGTCCTCCTGGGCATCCCGGCTGGGGAGCAGCCCAGGCACTCACCACAATATATCAACTTTCCAATGTGAATTCTATCAAAAGGGATTTAGTAGTATAGTACATTTTTTTTTAATTTTTCCACAACGTGAACCTTTCATGGTAAGATAACTCACTAAGGATCCCACAGTGAGTCTGTAGGGACTGGATGGCCTGACCTTACATACATTATATAGCACCTTTTCACCATGATCACCACCGGGGGCTTTAGATAGAATATTTTCAGTATTTTCACAGTGGAGGGTGATCAGGATGGTGACTGAGCCTCCGCTCTCAGTGACTGTCCCATGATATCCGACTTTGTGATTGTTTTCTCTCTCTTGTTCAGCAGGTTCTCTGGCCTTTAGACTTATATATTAAGGCAGATGAAGCACACTCATTTTAAGGAACAGACTAAATATCAATTAAACACAAGGACATATAAGACAGGACGAGACAGACTAGAGAGACAAACTATAACATGGAATAAGCTGGCTATTTACGGGTTATTTAGAGTTCTAATTTATTCAATTTATAAATAGTTTTATAATATCAAGTCTTAAAGATGATGTCTGATGTTGTGCGGAGGTGTTCAAATGGAGGGTTCTTCATGTGTTGCAGTGCCTCTTTTCTTTGCTTCATTTAGTGGAACATTTTAGGGTCCCCGATAGCAAAAATATTTCAATATCTCAATGACTGGTCTGTTGTCTGTCTGTCTGTGTGTCTGAGTTTCTGAGGACGGTGTAGAGCCTCAAACAGCTGGATGGAAAAATACCAAACTCGAAACTTAAGCCTGTTAGTAGTGACGATATGCTGATTAGTGTAAGGCGTAGTGTTTATCGTGAAAGAGCAGGGGTCCTCAACTCTGGTCCTGGACGGCTGCAGTGGCTGCAGTTTTCATTCTAACCCTTTCTTAATTAGCACCTGTTTTGCTGCTAATGAACTTTTTTAATTCATTTTAGTTGACTTTTTTTTTAAGATTTTTTCCCTCTGAATTGCTTCATTTTTTTCCCCTTAAATGGAAACATATAGAAATGAAATGAGAAGGAGGAGCCAACAGAAGACCAATCAAGTCGGGGCCTCAAACTCCAACCAATTTCACTCCAACCAGTTGCTTAATGAGGCGCAGAGTCTGTCGTTAATTAAACCCGTCTTTAATTCCATGGCTTGTTGCTGCTCTTGTTGTAAACAGACATTTCTAAAATTTGATTTTCTTTTCTTTTTTTTTTTTTTTTTTTTTTTTTTAAATTTTATTATAATCAATACATAGTAATCAAGTTTTTACAAAAAAAAGAATTATCTAAGAACAGATCGATCCCACCCTTGAGAGAGAGGAACCCAATGTAAAATGGGTTTTTAAAAAAATACTAAATCATAAAATTCTCGGGTGCTTTATAAACTCATTTCAAAATATTACTGATTAGATCCTGCCATGTTTTGAAAAAGTCTGCACAGATCCTCTAACTGAGATTTGATTTTTTCCAATTTAAATAGTATAACACATCGGTTTCCACTGACTTAAAGAGGAGAGTTTGGGTTCTTCCAGTTTATCAGAATAAGTCTGCGCCAACAGTGTAGTGAATGCAATCACAATTTGTTTGTTTTTTCTCCACCTTAAGCCCCTTCTGGAAGAACCCCAAACACAGCTGTTAATGGGGTTAGGAGGGATTGTGAGCCCAAGGCTGTCTGAGAGGAAATTTAAAAAATTTTTGTCCAGAATAATGTTAATTTGGTGCAGGCCTAGAAATGTGACCCAGTGAGGTGGGGTTGGGTTGCAACGTCGAGGTTGGATTTTGCCCGGGAAACATTTTTGAGGGGTTTATTAGACAGATGTGCTATATATAATTTTGAGTTGTATAATTGTATGCTTTGCATAATGGAGCTTGAGTGAATTTTTTCTGCATTGCTACTTTCTACCCTTTTTCTGATATATTTAATTGAGGGGTCATTTTCCCAGGTCCCTTGGATCTTTGAAAGGAAGGGATTGTAAAGGATTCTATATTGTAGAGATGGAGCCCTAACCCCTTTGGGAAATTGAGCAATATTTTTTCCAGCGTGGATGAGGGTGCAAGATGAGAAAAATCTGGAAGGTTCTGTTTAACAAAGTTCCTGATTGAAGATAGTGAAAGAAATTTGAGTTGGAATGTAAATTTGGACTGTAATTGTTCATAGGATGCAAAGACGTTGTCTATATAAAGATCTTTTAAAGTTAAGTCCAAATTTTTCCAGATATTAAAACTGATATGTTTGTGAGGGTTGAAAGAGGTGGTTCTTTTGCGGGGGTGCCACAGAAAGAAGCTTCTCCGTCTTAAAATGCTTTCTACATTGGTTCCAGATTCTAAGTGAGTGGAGCAAATTAGGTTATTAGTGTATTGCGAAAACGGTGTTTATTGGAGCGAGAGCAGGAATACAAAAAGTACTGCAGGATTTTACTTCTATTGGTCCAAGCCTGTGTATGTTCTTCATTTGTGTCCGGGTTTCCCATCGACTGTATATTTGCGCCCAGTAATAAAACTGGAAGTTAGGTAGAGCCATGCCTTTCTGCCTTTTGTTTTTGTAGGTCGCTCTTTTGATGCGTGGATGTTTTAAATTTCCCAAATAAATGAGGTTATTTTGAATCTAATTGCTTAAAGAACGATTTATTAATGTATATTGGATTTTTTAAAATAAAAAGGAGCTTAGGAAGAATATTCATGTGAACAGTGTTAATTTTCCAGCTAGTGGAGATGAAGGGTTGACCACCCTATGCAAGTTTTGTTTAATTTTTTTCCATGCAGACGACAAATTTTGTTGATATAGAACTTTATGTTTACTTGTGATGTTTCCCCGAGGTATTTAAACTGTTCTGCAATGATAAAAGGAAGGGTGTCTAATCTAATATTATATGTTTTATGTTCACCGAAAGAGTACACTTTTATTCAGATTAATTCTGAGACCAGAGAGCTTTGAAATTCTGTGAGTGCTGCTAAGACTGCAGGCAGAGAATTTTCGGGGTCCGATATATACGGGTACCATGTCATCTGATATAATGAGATTTTCTGTTCCCAAAGTCCTTCCTGCTAACCCCCTTTATCTGATCAGTATTTCGACAATGTATTGCCAGTGGTTCAATGGCAATAAACAGCAGGGGTGACAAGGCATCCTTGTCTTGTCCCCGCTTCTAGTTAAAGTAGTCTGAGCAAATGTTATTGATGCAACTAAGCTTCTGGGTTAGTATACAGTAATTTAATCCATGCACAAAAAGGGGCCAAACCCAAACTTCTCCAAAATAGTAAAAGGTATTTCATTCAATCATGTCGAAAGCTTTTTCTGCATCCAATGATAATAATATTTCTGGGGTGTTTGATTTAGTTGGTGGTATATTACATTAAACAGGTAAGATTTGAAGATAAGTGTCGGCCCCTAATAAATCCAGTTTGGTCTTGTGATATTACCGAGGGAGCACTTTCCCATCCTTCTAGCTATGATTTTAGAGAGTATTTTAACGCCGTTATTCAGAAGTGAAATTGTCTGTATGATGCACATTGTAATAAGTCCTTATTTTGTTTTGGAAAGACAGTGATTAGTGCTTGCGAAAGGTTTGGGGGAAGAGATTGGTTATCCTGGCTTCTGTAAAGGGCTAAAGGGGGGGAGCTAGCTGAGCGGAGAATTTTTGTAAACCTGCAGGGTAGCCGTCAGGGCCCTGCTGCTTTTCCACCTTGAGTGACTTTATAGCATCCAGTAATTCTGATAATGACAGAGGTTTATCGGTTCCTCCACACAATAGCGCCAATTTGGGTATCTGTAATTTATCCAGAAATGCATTAGATTGTATATTGTCTTCTTTAAACTCAGTAGTATAGGGATTTATAGTAGTCTCTAAAAGTTACATTATATTTTTGTGTTCGAGATTTTATTCCATTCGTGTTAGAAATTCCCCAGTTTTGCTATAATCTTGCTTGGAATTTGTTGCGCTAAAAGCTTATTAGCTTTTCTCCATGTTCATAATAATGATGTCTGGATTTGTAAATTAGTTGTTCGGTTTCTTTAGTTGTCAAGAGGTTTAATTCTGAATGTAGAGCCTGCCTCCTCTTATGTAGAGTCTCGCTTTTGGGAGTCTGGCATGTTCTTCATCTATTTTAGTAATTTCACTTTTTTATCTCTGCTACTTTCTTCGCTTCGGATTTATTTCTGTGGGAAAGATATGAGATAATCTGTCCCCTTAAGAAGGCCTTAAGAGTTTCCAGAGTATTCCTGCAGAGATCTAGGATGATTTGTCTCTAGAAAGAATTGATTTGTTTGAAAAAATTCAGTACAATTTCTCAGCTAATAGAAGCGGATTGAGGCGCCATCTTTGGGGGAGTGGGGTGGAGCTAGTAATTTAGCTCCAAGATCATCGGAGCATGGTCTGAAATAACTAGCATCGTATTTACAAGATTTAATCTTAGGCAAGAAGTTATTATCTATAAAGAAGTAATCAATCCTTGAGTAGCAATGATGTACTGGTGGTAGAAAGAATATGTTCTTGAATTTGGGTTTAAAACCCAGGGATCTGATAAGTTGTGATCAGTTATAAACTTTGTAATTATCTTATGTGTTAGTTGCCGTTTCCCTGTGGAGGAAGTCTTATCTAAAAGTGGATTTAGAACACAATTAAAGTCCCCAGCCATTATAACTTTATGGGGTGTTCAGATTGGGAATGGATGCAAATAAATTTGTATAAATTCCTTATCATCAACATTAGGTGCATAAACATTTATCAAAATCATTTTACAGTTAGCTAAGTCCCCATGACCATCACATATCTCCCTTCAGGATCCAATACTACATCTGATGCTACAAATGGTACTTGTTCTATGTATAAGAATTCCCACCCCCCTAGTTTCTTTGTAAAACTAGAATGGAACATTTGACCAGTCCAGTCTTTTTTCAGCGGATCTGATCCTTACTTAGTAAGTGGGTTTCCCGTAAAAATACTATTTTAGCATTTAGACCTTTGGGGAGCAAGTATTTTTCTTTAATTCGTGATTCAGGCCTTTATTCCAGCTACGGTTAACTGTCCCATCATGAAGACACTGATTCTGAGTTTTTGATGTCATTTTATAGTCTTAACTGGGAAATGAAATAGTTTTGGTTTTAATTTCCTATTCCCCAAGAGTTGTTGCCATGCAGCTTATTATTACGCTGATATTATAATTATAAGATTGAGATGATAGATTAGATATAGATCAAGCCTGCTCTCTCTCTTCCCCTTAACCCCCACCCCCCCTTTTGCCTCCCAGGTGAGGCTAAAACCCACTTCACGCAGTCCCAGTCCTCGACATACCCAGAGACAGAGCACGCCAAAGCACATCAAGCCCCATGCAGTGGCGCTTAAGGTTAAAAAGATAGAGATATCTGTTACCAATATAGTCTTTTAAAAAAGAGGAAAAAAAAAAAAAAAAAGAATTTGATAATTATATACAAAATATATATACACTATACTATATATATATATATATATATATATATATATATATATATATATATACATATACATAAAACATATATACAACATACATACACATACACATACATATAATCTTCAGCAATTTTAGTGCATTAAGATGATATCCCCAGATAATAAACCCAGGTGATGGTGTTAAAGATGTGTCCAAAACAAGCATAACAAGTCTTAATGCAGTAATAGAATAACAGAAACCAAGGGTATGATATTGAACAGTCTCATTTAGGTACACATGAAATAATTAGAAAAGAAAAAGAGGAGGAAAACGTAATTAAGCAATAAAACATAAACATTTAGGCCCTAGTAATACTAAGTAATAATAAGTAATAAGTAAGTAATAATAATAATAAAAGTAATAATAAGAATATGAGAATATATGCTGATAAAAACCCGTATTTTAAAACAAATAGATCAGACAGTAGATTATTAATCCTAGCTTATCATTTACCGCCATGACTCACAATTATGTATCAGAATAGTCCCGGATCAGCTTTTTAACTCATTTTTCTGCCTCCTTGCTAAAACATAGAATGACCGCATTCCACTTTCAGTTTTGGGATACAGGGGGCCGAGGACATTGGCTTGATTTTTCTTTCTAAGAGCTCTGTTAAAGTATTTTTGGGGGCCTGAGAGATCCACATTCCTGAGACCTTCACCTTTCTTTATTTTCAGATATTGTATGAAAGGGCACAGTTTGATGGTCCTGTTTTGGCTCATTTTGTAGCTCACTATTGTTTGTCTGCTAATTAAGGAAAAAAAAAACAATTAAGGGGTCTCAGTCTTCAAGAGCAGTCAATTACAATTTATTCAAAAGAAGTTAATTAGCAGCAAAACAGGTCACTAGTTGGAAAGGGTTAGAATGAAACCACAGCCACTGGGCCCTCCAGGACCGGAGTTTGAGACCCTTTCTCTAGAGGAACCCCCAAATACCATAGTTCTACAAAAAGACAAATTGCCTCGTTATTTGCTATCATTATGACCTATTTTATGATCAGAAAGATCAGCATCAGAGTGGTAAATAATTATTGAAATGTTATAGAATCTGGGTGGGTTGGCACCCTACCCCGGATTAGTTCCTGCCTTGTGCCCCTGTGTTGGCTGATTGGCTCCAGCAGACCCTGTGTTTGGATTCAGCGGGTTGGATAATGGATGGGGGGATGGATGGATGTTATAGAATAGTTTGTAACTGGTCCCTAGGGCACAAAGCCTACTGATACTCACATCCAATTATTTGAGTGGATTGTTTTTGGGTTGTGTTTACTGTTGTTCAAGCTTAGTTTCTATTGAAGACTTTTGTATCAGGAGCTTTTTTGAGAACATGAGTTAAAAGTTTTTTCTCGACCTTCACTACAATTAATATGGAGTAAGTTGCAGCTGAGGAAACGATCATTTGGGGTGGAGTTTTTCCCTTAAAGAATGAGTACTGTAGTGTTTGGAATTATTAAAGCCGGTCTATTTTCTTTGCACAGTTTCAAAGGGAGATACACTGATCTTTCCCTCCCTAAGGTTTATAAAGATGTAGCAGCTATGAAAAAAAGTGTCATAATGCTGCATTTGAAAACCCTGCCAACCTAAAAATTTCCATAAAGCTGCATCGGTTTCCTCCAGTTATTGAAATACTGGCGAGGGTGAGAGACTTCATCGCCCCCCCCACATAAAGCCTGTCCACCTTACTGGCCTGACTTCTGTTATGCCATTGAGAAGCCCGCTATCCTTCTGTGAAGAAATTCACCAGTTGTTTTTTTGGTAGACATCATCCTGATGCTCCATCGGTCTTCTTCTGACTGGCTAGGGGATATCCCATAACCCGTTTAAACCCAAATTCATTTCTTTTTGTTCAGTTCCAGGTGCGGCAGCGATTCCAAGGAGAAGAGGGTGCACGGCTTTGAAGGTGGAAGTGTGAGTTTTGACTGCGGATATGACAGGGCACATGCCAACAACAACAAGTACTTTGCAAAGGATTCCTCTGGCATATTTGATAAGAAACTAACGAGAGTTCGGCACCCCACATTCGAGGCCAACAATGGGCGATTCTCCATGATTGACAAAATAAGAGAATATGTCGTCACTGTGACTATTAAGGACCTGAAACTGGAGGACACTGGGGACTACATCTGTGCAGTGGATATTCGTTGGGCATTGATGAGAAATTCAAAGTCCATCTAACTGTCACAAAAGGTAGGAATCTAAAATTTTTTTTTTTATTTAAAAAT